>NW_026057585.1:42850052-43008491 GCF_023721935.1 Panthera uncia
GTAGTAGAGGCTAAAGTCTGGGATTGTGATGCCTCCCGCTTTGGTCTTCAAAATTACTTTGGCTATTCGGGTCTTTTGTGGTTCCATACAAATTTAAGGATTGCTTGTTCTAGCTTCGAGAAGAATGCTGGTGCAATTTTGATTGGAATTGCATTGAATGTCTAGATAGCTTTGGATAGTATTGACATTTTAACAATATTTATTCTTCCAATCCATGAGCATGGAATGTTTTTCCATTTCTTTGTCTCTTCTTCAATTTCCTTCATAAGCATCTGATCCTGTCAAACGATGCAGAAAAAACATTTGACAAAATTCAGCACCCTTCCTTAATAAAAACCCTTGAGAAAGTCGGGATAGAAGGAACATACTTAAACATCATAAAAGCCATTTATGAAAAGCTCACAGCTAATATCATCCTCAATGGGTAAAAACTGAGAGCTTTCCCCCTAAGATCAGGAACACAACAGGGATGTCCACTCTCACCGCTGTTGTTTAACATGGTGTTGGAAGTTCTGGCATCGGCAATCAGACAACAAAAGGAAATCAAAGGCATCAAAATTGACAAAGATGAAGTCAAGCTTTCACTTTTTGCAGATAGACTCCACCAAAAGTCTGCTTGAACTGATACATGAATTCAGCAAAGTCGCAGGATACAAAATTAATGTATAGAAATCAGTTGCATTCTTATACACTAATAATGAAGCAAAGCAAAGACAAATAAACTGATCCCATTCACAATTGTATCACAGCTTTTGGGTGCTACTCAGCTTCCTGTTTGATCTCTGCAGGAAACCAAGATACACCTGTGAATTTCCCTTGAATGTTCTGAATACAACCTATATGTAATAATCTCTACTGAGGCTGCTCAGGTTTCTGCTTCAAACTTTATTGCTTCTGTCCCTTCTCTGAAGCCTATGAGACCAACTCTGAAGCTTCCTGGTACTCCACTCTCTCCACTTTAGAAGAGGAAAGTCTGGGTAGGCTGTATCCTGAATTCACTATTTCTTGATCTTTGGCAGTTATAGGCATTTTTATTCAACAAGCATTTATGCAGGACCTAACATATGCCAATAGTTTTAGAGCCTGAAGAAATTTAACGATCATCTTCAATCCCTCTGTTTTCAGGTTAAGAGACCGAGTTTAGAAGGGTTAAAGAACATGCCCCAGATCCCTCAGATTGTGCTGGGCCAGGATTAGGCTCCGATCTTAGAACCTGGGCTCTTTCAACATGATGCTTTTTTGTGTTTATACTTTTAATGTGTGGTTTTTGGTTGTACCTAGACTTTAAAATATTCTTAAATTTCCCCTAAAAGCTTAAAAATGTTAACAAATATCCCCTTGCTTTTGTAACCAGATAACAAGGATGCCTTATTATGCAAAATGGGTCTAGATCCCTACCTTATGTTTACAATCAGAGATCCATGATACATATTAACAAGAGTGCCCATTCATTTAGCTACATATTTATCACACAGTTTGGTGTGCTTTTATAGGCTAGAGTGGGAAGAGAACACTTTAGTACAAGGGCAAGAGGTCAGGAATACTTATTCTACATAAATTGCATGGAAGAGGTCACCTTTAGGTATTTATATAAACACACCTTGGCCATCTTTGCAATAAGAAACAATGCTTGGGAACATTCTGATCAACATCCTGCCTGAGTCAATTCCAAGAGTTGGAGAGATGAAAAGAATTATAAAGAGTGGAATTGTTTTACATAAAATAATTCCAATAAACAAGTCACTAAAGTGATAGTCTCCCTCCTAAAATAGTTATTTCAGTTATGGATAGGTATAGGTAGAAGTTAGGAGCTATGAATATGAGGAGCCCAGAAATTCTTTCCTCCTAGAACGAAAGGAAAGTCTATACTGTTAGTTTTAGGAACTGGACATTCTTTGCCAGGTTACTAGGTCTGACTTTTAAAGCCAGAGGGTGGAGTGTTTACAAATATAATTTCAGGACCATCCTTAGTGGAAAAGATTTCCACTTAAAAAAATTTTTTTTAATGTTTATTTATTTTTGAGAGAGAGAGGGACAGAGACAGAGAGACAGAGACAGAGCATGAGCGGGGGAAGGGCAGAGAGACAGGGAGACACAGAATTCCAAGTGGGCTCCTAGGCTCCAGGCTCAGAGCACTCACCAGAGAGCCAGATGTAGGGCTCGAACTCATGGACTGCAAGATCGTGATCTGAGCCAAAGTCGGATGCTTAACAGAATGAGCCACCCAGGCACCCCTCAATTTCACTTTTAAACATTAATAGTTTCTTTGCTCAGTGCTTGCTGAGAAAACTGGATAGTTTACATGGGAAAGTATGATTGGGGCTTGCAGCTATGAGCTGAAAGTAGTAACATGGCAAAGAAACAGGAAACTTTAAAACCTGGTATTTGGTTAACCTGGTCCACTTTTATTTTTCAATCCTCTGGTGAAGTTTTATCTTTCCTTTCTTCATAAGCTTAGCTAACTTCTTCAGTTATTGACAAAGAAAGCTATTTGTTTTTTGTATTGATGAAACAACAGAATGGCATTTAATTGGAAATGTGAATAAAGAATGAATAAATTTTGATTTTGATTTTAAGTAATAATTTGTGTGCTGAAATTATTATTACAAAATTGAAAATCAACCTCTGTTTGGAGATTGATTTAAATTGTCTTAGAAAATGAAATAATGATACATTCTCAAAATAGAAAGTTCTATCATGGCAGATTCTTTCTGCGAATCACTGTTATCATCTCAATTGTAATCATTGCATTGAAAAGAACAAGTAATTATTCCACACCAGTTCTTTCTTCTCTTTGTTTTAGGAATTCCTAAAAGTTTTAATCATCCTTAAAACCAAAAATACAAAAAGTAACATTGTTTAAAAATATTCCTGGGGCGCCTGGGTGGCTCAGTCGGTTAAGCATCCGACTTCGGCTCAGGTCATGATCTCGCTGTCCGTGAGTTCGAGCCCCACGTCGGGCTCTGTGCTGACAGCTCAGAGCCTGGAGCCCGTTTCACATTCTGTGTCTCTCTCTCTCTCTGCCCCTCCCCTGTTCATGCTCTGTCTCTCTCTGTCTCAAAAATAAATAAACGTTAAAAAAATTAAAAATAAATAAATAAAAATATTTCTGATATGATGCTTAACAGATTATTTGTTTTATACTGAAGTATGTAAGTAGTAAGAAGGGAAGGAATTACTTTTGCTTTCTTTGGATGTCTTGCATAAAACCATAAGAATATGAAAGATGTGTGCCAGCGAGGCAAATCTCCATTGGACTGTAGGTTAGTATTGTTGACAAATTTTAATGTGCATTTAACTGGTTAGTACTTAATGTTCCATACAGAAACCTTTGTGTTCTGAAATAGATTGCAGCAGAGTGTCTAAGCAGTAAACATACAGAACATTCTCATAGTTGCATATGCCTCAGGGAGCAGAATTCCCTTTGACAATAACAGACATCTTTGGGAATACATTTTCAGGACACCAATGTTTGATTTTGAGCATTTGCTTTGAATTTGTGGAGTGTTGTGTATGTATACAATATGAAAGAGAGAGGGAGAGCCAAGACTGATTTTATTGTTATATCAAGGTACCCACTTAAAGCAGACTTTACAAACATATCTTCCAAAAAAAAAAAAACAACCAGAAACCCCCCTGAGTTTATGCCACCTATGCCAGAGCCCATTGGGATCTTCAGAACAAGTAATAACTCAAGTCAGTGATTGTGACAAGGACCTTGTCCTTGATTGGTCAGATGGTCTTGTTAAATGTGATACTTAGCAGGGGACTTTTTATTTTTCTTGATTGGTTACTCTGTCAAATAATTCTGGTTAAAGCAAAATTTCTTTTTTTAAATGTTTTTTTTACATTTATTTATTTTTGAGAGACAGAGAGAGAGAGAGCGTGAGAAGGGGAGGGAGGGGGAGAGAGAGAGGGAGACGCAGAATCAGAAGCAGGCTCCAGGCTCTGAGCTGTCAGCACAGAGCCCGAAGCGGGGCTCAAACCCACGAACCATGAGATCATGACCTGAGCCGAAGTCGGACGCTTAACCGACTGAGCCACCCAAGTGCCCCTAAAGCAAAATTTCTTGATAATGCTGACATTTTATTCCAATGCCTGGCTTAGTGATGCGATACCAGCCTGAATAAATATTGACAAAAAATTGTTAGTGGTTTGTTAAACTTTTATAAACATAGCTAAATGCTCTTTTGAGAAAATACAAACTAATATATTTCCTAAGCATAGGGAACATGATGTAAAAATGCAATGCAAAAAGTTGGCTTTTCATATAATGAACACATTTGTTTAAGTTTATCTGTTGAGGAAGAGAGAGAGAGAGAGAGAGAGAGAGAACGAACCCCAAGCAGGCTCTGCACTGATAGTATGGAGCCTGATCCAGGGCTCGAACTCAAGAATGGTGAGATCATGACCTGAGCTTTGGAAATCAAGAGTCAGATGCTTAACCTACTGAGTCACCCAGGCACCCCTCATATAATGAACGTACTAAACTGGGTCTAAAATATATAAAGTTTAGTATTAGCACAATCACTAACAATTTAAGTATATCAAATATGGCATGCATGCTAATCAAGCTTCTGTAATCATAACATCCCCCTTGTGCTTCATATATTCACTGCATCTTGATTTACATTGTTTCAAACATTTTTTCCCCTAAAATATGTGCTATAGAAACTTGACTGCTCAACCTTGTCTATTTTCTGTTCTATTCTTCATATGTTTGCTAAGTACTTAAACTATGAATCAGGTACAGTTTCTATTATGATACAAAGTAGCTTATAGAGTAAAAAGCTTTCCTAAGAAAAAGCATAGAATTTTTTTTTAAATGACACTGAAGAAGCACAGGACTGGAAAAAGAGTAGTGCAAAAGCCACATTAAATTTTAAAGGCAAATTATTGTTCAGCATTTCTAGTTTTGGAACAGGTTTTCTGGAAGCCATCATGCTTGTTGGTTTCTCTAATGAGATTTGAGAGAAAGGTTGGTAAAACTAGCTGATGTGGTAAAACTAGCTAATGTGAATGTGTCATTAACTTTAGCTAGTTATAACCATATTTATACATTTTCCTCTCGTGTGATTCACTATTTCCTTGACACACTGAATTTCCCCATACCAAATTTTCCTTCCTTCACCCAGTCTCTCTCTCAACTTTCAAAGTCCAGCTCAAATGCCACCTTCTTAATTTAAAGGCTTTCCTGGTTTCCTCAGCCAAATGTGAACTGTCCTTCCCTCTTATTTGTTATACTCCTCTTCAAAGCACTCAGTTCTTCCTGTGTTACTGTGTGTGTGTGTGTGTGTGTGTGTGTGTGTGTGTGTGCGCATTCCCACTTCTACACTGCAATTCTCTTCCTAAAGGATTTGTTTCTTTCTCATCTTTGTGTCTCTGGTCGTGCTTCACAGTGTTAAGTGATCAGTGAAATAAAATCAGTTCTATTTGATATGCAGAGAAAACTGTTCGGAGGTTAAAATCAACTTTGGTCAGGACATGTTTGTATTTTAAGGTCTCTCTGTCACTGAACAGCATCACAGATTGCCTAAGTCTCTAAGTTCAAGAACTGTTGGAGATGGGGTGTGTGAAGGCCCATTTGGGTGGGTCAGAAAAGCCCAAAAGTGGTTATTTTGGAGGACAGAAAAGCACCAGAAGCCAAAGCCAAGAAAGGAAGATTAAAGGTTATCCCTTTTCTTTTTCTAAATTCTCACTAGTAAGATAAAAGAATATAGAGTGGGTGCATGGGCGTGGGGATTAAAATTTAGCTGCTTCTTAGGAAAATAGGAAGGAGAAAGGAAATTTTTCATTGAAAACCTAGGATGTGTCAAACATTTTACACATTTATTTATTTATTGTAAAACAGTAATAATAATCATACTTTTTAAAATTCACGAAAATGTGATACTTTTTTGTTTTATTTATCTATTTGTATTTTTATTTTTTATTTATTTTTTTTAATTTGTATTTTTAATATAATTTATTGACAAGTTGGCTAATGTACAGTGTATACCATGTGCTCTTGGTTTTGGGGCTAGATTCCCGTGATTCATTGCTTATAAACAACACCCAGTGCTCATCCCAACAAGTGTTCTCCTCACCCATTCTGGGCTGTCAGCACAGAGCCTGACGTGGGGCTCAAACCCACAAACTGTGAGATCATGACCTGAGCTGAAATCAAGAGTCTGCCACTTATTTGCAACAATGTGGATGGAAGCAGAGGTATTATGCTAAACAAAATAAGTCAGTCAGAGAAAAACAGAAGTCATCTGATTTTACTCATACATGGAATTTGAGAAACTCAACAGATGAAAATAGGAGAAGGAAAGGAAAAATAAGATAAAAACAGAGAAGGAGGCAAACCATAAGAGAATCTTAAATACAGAGAACAAATTGAGGGTTGCTGGAGGGGAGGTAGGTAAGGGGATGGGATAAATGGGTGATGGGCATTGAGGGCTGCACTTTTCAGGATGAGCACTGGGTGTCATAAGTAAGAGATGAATCACTAGGTTCTACTTCTGAAGCTAAGACTACACTGTATGGTAACTAACTTGAGTTAAAAAAAAAAAAGGAGCAGGCTGCTTAACAGACTAAGTCACCCCAGCACCCTGAGTTGTCTTTTAAATCCATTGAGAGCTTTTTATTTCTTCATGTGCAGTAACACTGGTTATATTTTGTTGTAAAACTTCCATGATTTAGAACATGCATGGGAAATTTTTGTTTATTAAGCAGGTAATAACCATAATTTAAGAGTTTTGACTAAATATATATTACTAAATAGATAAACACATCTTAGTAAGAGTGGGGGAAAAGTGAACATTAAGAAATAGATACAAATTTCAGAGACAATGTAGAAATGTTTCTCACTCTTGCACTGATACTAATCTTGGCCTAAGTGGAAGGCAGTACTGATCTCTCCTTGGATTGGTATCATTTTGGCATAGAAAAATGCCCAGAGCTACTTTTTACTTGAGAACATAGGGCTGCCTAATCCTGAGTCAAAAACAAATGTCTCAGAAATTCTGTCAAGTCCCTGGAAGATTGAGAAGACCTAGGAGGCTTTAGTTAAGTGTTCAAGTGTTGGTTGGATCACTTGATTGGCTGGACGCATTGGTTGGAGCATTTGATTTTGTAAACTCTTGTAGCTGCCTTAATTCAGCTATCCCACCATTAGGAAGCCGCAGGAATGATTGGAATTGGCCTGTAACCTGAGTTATCTTCAGCCTGAAGTACCCACCTGTGCACAACTGTGCAGACCTTTCCATTAAGCTGCTCTAAAAGATGCCACCTCAGTCCTCTGAGAACTTTCTCTTATGTCACTGAAATCAACACGGGAATCTATGGCTAAAGAAACCGAGAGCTACAGTGATTCTGCGCATAGAATCAATGTCTTTTAGAAGTAGAAACTGTACTAAAACCCCTCTAAAATATTTTACTCATTTAAAAAAATAGTAGTGAGAGGGAAAATAACATGTTAGTTTGCAGGCCGTTTTGGTAAATAAAATCTGAAAGAATTATCCTTAGAAAAATGTTGGGAATCTTACCCCATATTATTTCTTCTTTATGAACCTAAGGCTAGAGGTACCACCCATCCTGGCTGTCTTAAGCAGTAGAGGTCAACTGTTGACAGAAACATCACTGAAATAACCCAAGTGACTAAAAAGTGACACTGTCTTACTCCTGTCTTGCAAACTCATCATTATCTCTCTCAGAAAGCAAGTTGGAAATCTGAAAGGCTGTCAGGCTTTTAAAATATGAGAGCACAGCACTTCTTAAGTCATTTTTATGATGCATTCTGGCCAATACTTGCATGCACACCATTATGAAAAGCCTAACTGGCATCAGCCTATGTGGGAGAATAAATATAAAATAGTAGCACAAATAACTTTAAAAGGACAGCTTTAGGAGACACTTCATTACTTGTTCATAACAAATATTGAACCAGTGGCTACTATGAACCTGAACTACTGTTCTGGGTAGTGGAACATACGGTAGGAAACAAAACAAAGCCCCTGTCCTCTTAGAACTTGTATTCTAGTGGAGAAGACAGACCATAAATAAGATGACTAATACATAGTTGAAATATGACTGTATTTTGAACCAGAGAAGTCACTTGCTAAGGTGACACAGGCTTTGCAGCTGAAATCAAGATGCCAGATAGCTTGTTGTTCATGTCCATTAATTAAATGGACTGTTTGAATCTCTGAACTTGGACTACCTGAATGTCTGAAGTAATATGAGTATCTTTGTGGGACTTTCTGTTTGGAAATAGTAGAATTTTGTTTTCTTCCATGTTGAGTATGTGTGTGTTTCTGTGTGTGTCTGAGAAAGAGAGAGAAAGCTTACATATAGCTATATGAATCTCACAAACATGATGATAACAGAAGACTAAAAAAAATCCCACCTCATATTTCATTTGTGGAAAGTTCCAAATAACCCAAATTAAATTATATTATTGAAGAGTGCATAGGAGATGATAAACTACAAGGAAAATAGGAAAAAGATTATCACAAATCCCAGGATAGTGGTTACCTCTAGCAAGGAGGTAACTGCTTAGTATTCCATTGTCTGACTATACCATCATTTATTTACCTTCTCCACTTTTAGTGGCCATTGAGTTGTTTTGAATTTTTGGCTATTACAAACAATGCTGCCATGAACATTATCGTCTGTATATCTTTGTACACCTATGCAGTAGTTCAGGATACAGTTTAGGACAGAAATTGCTCTGTCATAGGATCAGGTCATGCCAAACTTCCAAAGCGGTTCTACGGATTTTATTTTCACAGGAAGTGCATGAGTTTCCACTACTCCACATATTTGTCAACACCCCTTATTATCAAACTTTTCACTTTTTGCAAGAATTTGGAAGGTATATAGTTACTTCTTTTTTGTGGTTTCATTTTCATGTGCCTAATTATTAATGAGATTGAATACGAATACTACTTTACTATTTATTGACCATTTGGATTTCCTCCTCTGAAGTTCCTACGTAAGTCTTTTGCTCCCTTTTCTATTGTCATTTTTTTCTCTTTGACCCATAGTTCTTTATATATCCTTGGTATTAATAATGAAATGTTATAGTGTTACTACTATCCTCTATGGATGTCATGTCTCTGTCTTTATTGAGTCTTTTGATGAACAGAGTTTCTTATTTTTGTTGTAGTTAAATTTATCACTTATTTCTTTTATGACTAGTACTTTTTGTACTATTGCTTAAAAAATCCTGTTTCTGAGGTCATAAAGACTTTATAACTTAACTTTTCACTTAAGGTCTTTCTATCTGGAATTGATTTTTGTGTCTAATGTGAGTAGAGCTCCAAGTTTATTATTTTTTTCTTTATAGATATCCATTGTCCTATCACCATGTGTTGAGGAAAATGTACATTTACTGATTGTTTGATCTGTTTTATAATAGTGAGAAATACCGAGAAAATATCTTAAAATCTATGATTGTGGATTTTGTAATTTCTCCCTGTAGTTCTATACATTTATTTTTTATTTATTTATTTTAATGTTTGAGAAATAGAGAGAGAGAGCAGGGGAGGGGCAGAGAGAGAGAGGGAGACACAGAATCCAAAGCAGGCTCCAGGCTGTGAGTTGTGGGGCTTGAACTCACGAACCACGAGATCATGACCTGAGCCAAAGTCCACACTTAATCGACTGAGCCACCCAGGTGCCCCTCTTCCTCTACTATTTTCAAAGTAATATATGCTAGTTCTACTCTTTTAAAAAGTGCAGTATGCATACTTATTCAAATTAAAAATTTATTAATATTTCACCCTTTTCTATAAAAGAAGACTATAATGTTTCAATTCTTGGATTACATTCTATTATTGCCATGATTTTCTCATTTTATTTAACTCCACAAGACTTTATTGTTATTATTTATATAGCCAGTGATCATTCCTTCCCTCCCCTGTAGTTCTTCACTCTTCATTTCTTCTTTCATCAAAGACCTTCCATCTGGGTCACTTTTTCTTCTCTCAGAAATATATGTTAATGAAGTTCTACTGATGGCAAACACTTTTTTATTTTTTGCTTGAAAGTTTCTTTATTTCATTCTTTTTCTTGAACAAATTGTCACTAGATATAGTATTCTATGTTGGCAGTAATTTTCTTTCATTGCCTCTCTCCAACATCTTTATTCTCTGTCCAGAAATCTGATTTGACATATATTAAAACTTTTCACTCTATGCTCAGTGTATCAACTAATCTTTGATATTTTCCATTTTTAGTTTCTCTCGTCTACATTCTGAATAATTTATTTTGAGTTACTTTCTTGTTTGCCGATTGTCTCCTTGGCTTTGTCTAATCTGATATCAAGCTTCTCCATGGAGTTTTACATTTTATCTATTGTGTTTTTCTTTTTTTTAAATTTTTATTTTTTTTAACGTTTATTTTTTATTTTTGAGACAGAGAGAGACAGAGCATGAACAGGGGAGGGTCAGAGAGAGGGAGACACAGAATCCGAAACAGGCTCTAGGCTCTGAGCTGTCAGCACAGAGCCCGATGCGGGGCTCGAACTCACGGGCTGTGAGATCATGACCTGAGCCGAAGTCGGCGGCTTAACTGACTGAGCCACCCAGGCGCCCCTGTTGTGTTTTTCACTTCCAGACTTGATCTGCTTTATTTTTGAATCTGCTAGGTAGTTTTTCAAAATAGTTCTTCCCATTTATTTTTAAGTTTGTCTTGTATCTCCGAAAAAAACCAAAGCAAATCAAAACAAAACAGTAAGCATCGTTGTTTTATAATCTGGGACTAAGCATGTAAATATCTTAAGACTTTATGGGTCTATTTCTGTTTTCTATGTATTATCTAGTTCTTTCGTGGTATCTTGTTTCCTTAAGTGATTTATTATTTTTATTATTGTTTGCTGCATATTTTCTTTGGAAAATGATTTGTGAACATTCTTAGAATAATATGCATTCCAATGGAGGTGTGTTGTTTGTCAACTGCCTAGGAATACCTATAGATTGCCCCCCATCCTTCTGAGAATACTTCACGTACACTGCAAATTCAAATGAAGGTGTTCTCCCATCTTTCTGCTCAGTGTCAAGGTGATTTTGTTAAGGGTGAGGTAGGTTTCACTCTGAGGCTGTAGCCCTTTGGAGTTCCAACTTAGTGAAGTGATGTTTTCCTATTTGACTCCTTATCTTGAGTAGCCTCTGGTCCGTGTCTTCTGTTTCCCTTGCTCCTTGAATTTTTTTAAGTTGGTAAATATCTTTGAGGCTATAGTAGCTTTAGTAGTACCTTTATCTCTGGGTTCCCACTTTCACTTAGATTTTGGACTGGTATTACTTCACTGTTTTGTCAGCTTTCCAGTGCTATTAAGAAGATATTCTTTAAGTTTTATATCCAGAATTTGTAGTTTTTGTGGGGGTGGGAGGGAGTTGAACCTCTCATACTTTTGGAATTAGAGCTAACAGGTAGACTTTTACTTATGGGTTTATTTTCACAGTTTTATATTACTACCATCATGCCAGATTATGAGACAAACTCATCTTCAGTGTTAGATTCCCCTTCCCTAGTCTTTCATTCTCACCTCCAAATCTATCTAGAATGTAAAAGAAGTAAGATCAAAGTTTTCTTTTGACAATGAGCTCCAATATGTTCCATCTCTTTGTGAAAAATCCATTTTGTGAGGAAAAAATATTCATGAGCATTTCTGCCTCACAGATGCTATATAGAATTTACAAGTATAAAATCCAGGCTATTTTATCTTTGACTTGATCCAAGGAGACAGGACTATAGGAGAAAGTGAGATAAGTACCCAGGCATCCATTCCAAGTGATTATCTTGTTTTGTAACACATACCCACTCCCCCACCCCACCCCCATCCCAGCCCTGAACAAGAAGAATCTCTCTCTTTCTCTTTTCTCTGAATGGAGATACACTTTTGGGTGGGTCATGCAGTGGGTTCTGTGTAATTCCTGTTGTCTGCTATTCCCCCTTTTGTCATTCTAAATAGCTAGTCTGACCCATTGATGAAAGACCATAGTTTACCACAATTTTTCCTCAATTATCCTGTAAGTAGAGGCATTCATCTAATATAGATTCTAATAGTATATTTCACCTGTAGTTTTTATTTGTTGAATAGAAAGTGTGCACTAAATTGTGTTTTCTCCCTTACATTCAGGCCCAGGAATAGGGATGTTTTTCCAGTGATTATTATCTTCCATCTTCTTGAGTTGTGGCAAAAGTCAGAGTTAATGTGCTGTTTAATTTTGTTCTCGTCAATAACCTGTGGACAATATGAGGAGGTAGGAGAGATGTTATCACTGGCTACCAAACTGTTTTGTGCATTTGTGATAAATTGACAAATCCTTGCTATTTTTCTTTAGTAGTGTTTATTCCTAAGTTCAACAAAAAGTTTTTTACTCAATTATAATTTTAAAGAATTTTCTCCTTTTTTTGATTTTTATAACTATATAATGATGAAAACTCATTTCTTCTAAACTTTATTCCTTTACTGTTCTATTGGCTGAATTCTGCAGATAGAAAGGCAAGATGAAGTCACTTATTTTTTTATTTAGGGCAAGTAAATATACTCTTCATTTTCTATCTCTGGTAGTGAAATTGTTATATTTTCTAGGAGGTAAGGGAATAGGGTCTTGCATTATAATGAAATGTACAACCTATGGTACTGAAAGAAAATAAGGAATTGCTCCAGTGCAATTAAAGTATGTCATGGCTCCTTTTTTTTTTTTTTTGAGTGCCTGATGTTGAGCAATAAAATACAAATATGGTTAGAAAGAAATATTAGCAACCCCAAGCTGATAACCTTCCAACTCAATTCATGTTCTTGTTTGCTTCTAGACTCTCTTTTTAAATCAATATTGATTCAGAATTTTATTCATTCTGAGAAGATATGTGATTATCCAATAATAAATGGCTGTTCTATAGCACAAATTCACTGCTTTGTGACAGTAGTCAAGAAAAATCATTTTTTCAGAAGTGCATTTCCAATGCCCCTAAATGTGCATCTTTCAGCACTGCCTATAAAATCAGTCTATGAAGAAGCAGCCCGAATATTTTATATATGTTTTCTTTTGCCTGTTCAGTGGAAGTGGAGGTTGTTCAACTGAATGTAAATGACGCATGTTCGTATAGGGCAAATTATTTCAAATGGTGATGCAAACTTCTTAGAAACTAACACTGATTAGAAAAACCTTTCTTAAAGCAGGAGATTTGACATTCTTGATGTAACATAGGGTGATTTATCATTCCATATGTTTAGGAAATTACTCAGACTGGGAGAAAAACAACCATCTTAAGGTCATGGTACCACAGTATTGTTTGATTTGAATCGATGCTGAAGGAGTCTCATTTGCATTTCCATTAATCTTGCCATGTCCAATGTGGGGTCGTGTTTCTGCCCTAGATGAACTTCTGGATTGCACATCATTTTCTGCATGAGGCATTGCCTTCATTAGGTGATGAAACATGTCTCCGTGCCCTTTATTTCACCCCCACCAAATGTGTTCCTTTGTAATGCTTTTGGGATTGCCTCATCCTCTCACTGCTGCAGCGTCAGTCAGGCTCTTACCATCTTATGTCTGAAATACAACAGCAATCTTCTTGTTGGTCCCTCTGCCTTAACTTTCCTATTTATTCTGCATCATTCAGATGCACAAAAGGATGTCAATTGTATTACTTTCTCGGAAGACTTGAGGGGCTTTGTAAATCTTGCCCCAACTCCTGGTGTGTCGTTCTTCTAACTGCTTTCTTGTCTCCTCACCGAGGCATAGCTCTTTGCGCTGGCAGAGCATGTGCTTTTGTGTGGCTTTCCCAGTTGACACATAAGTATCCTAAAATTCCTCTCTTCCAAAAAGCTATTAAGTTACTCCATAAGTGTCACATCCAGCTTAGTCATGGAAACCTTTCTAGAATTATTGGTGTCCCTAAGGTCAATGTGAAAATTCAACTTAAGTTGGGTTGCATGGATTCTACACTGATATACTTTGGTTATGAGGGTAACATACATGTATTTTACTCCTTCCCATGGTCACCCCAAAGGCAGAAATTGATTCTTTTTTCATTATGAAAGAAAAATTTTTTTTTGCTATTTATCATTTTATAGATGGCATAATGGATGTTCAGAGAGAAAAATTATAATTCTCCCAAGATCATACAGTCATAGGTGGCAGAGATAACATTTGATACCACATAATTTGATACCCAATTTTTATTCACTAGTATGGGATAATGTCTTCATTACTTCCTTTGTAAGCTCCTACTGGTCTTTTTGTTGTTGTTGTTGTTGTTGTTGTTGTTGTTGCTGTTTAGTTTATTTATTGAGGGAGAGAGAGAGAGAGAGAGCATGCTAGTGGTGGGGGGCACAAGGAAAGGGAGAGAACCCCAAGCAGGCTCTGTGCTATCAGCTCAGAGCCTTATAAGGGGCTCAATCCCATGAACTGTGAGATCACGATCTGAGCTGAAATCAAGAGTCGGACACTTAACCAACTGAACACCCAGGCATCCCTCCTACTGGTACTGACATTACAAATTGAATGCTGCATTAATAGAGAGAGTAATTTTTCACATCAGTGCAATTCTAGGAGTCTATTAACTTGCCTTTATTCCAAGTGAAATCTATCTGCAGTGATTAGCTAGTAATTGTCAAGGTTGATCTCCTATTTGTGTTTTCATTGCCTAAATAAAAGATATGAATTCAAAATTACATTGACATTAAAAAAAATTTACCTCAAAAACATTTATTGAGTGCCTGTTATGTATGTATATATGAGGCACCAAAGTAGGTAATAGCAATAGAACAATGACCAAACTCTGGTGTCTGCCCTAAAGGAGCTATGAATCCAGTAGGAGAAATAGTCATGTATATTAGCTTCCTCTTGTTGCTATAATGATTACCACGAATGTGGTGGCTTATAATCACACAAATTTTTTATCTCACAATTCTGGAGGTCAGAAGTCCAAAATAAGTCTTAATGGTCTAAAATGAAGGCATGGGCCCAAATGCATTTCTTTCTAGAGAAATGAATCTTCTAGGGAAGAATCCATTTTCTTACTGTTCCAGCTTCTAGAGACTGCCACATTCCTTGCCACACAACTCCCTTTCATCTTCAAAGCCAGCAATGGCCAATTGAGTTTTTCTCATATCACATCACTCTGACCTTGTTTTCATAGTCACATATCCTTCTTTGACACTTCTGTCTCTTTCTTCCCCGTTTATGGACCCTTGTAATTATATTGGGCTCACCTACATAATCCAGGATAATCTCCCCATTTTACAGTTCTCAACTTAATCACACCCACAAAGTGCCTTTTGCCCTGTAAAGTAAAATATTCACAAATTTGGGGAATTAGGACACAGGCATCTCTCTACCACAGCAAATGCCTTGTGGTATAGTGTACCAAGTGCAACAATGCAAATAATAAGTATATATGTCTCAGAGATGAATGCAATGAGCTACTTTGGGAATATATGAAAGTTATACGGGGTTATATGAAAGTTCTCAGCACTGATCTCTAGTCAAAGTGGGCTCCACCCACTGGCACAGTAGCCAGTAGAATGTCTTGGTTCTTGTTCTTCTCCTAGAGGATGTGTGGGTAATTTGTAAGGGAACTATATGATTTCTTTAGCCATTATCCAAGAACAAAGAGGGGAAAGGCATATTGTTCAAAGGGCACTATGCAAAACACCTGATTTAGGCTGGAATCATAGCAGTACAGAATGGCTAGAAGATCAAGTTTGAAGTGAGGGATGGTAGAAGATGAGGCTGGTGAGATGGGTCAGTTTGTGGGAGACCACGTGTATTGGGCTAAGAAATAGGAATATTCTCCCTGTAAGAAATGGCAAAGACACGGTCCCTTATCTTTTGTTGATACTTGGAGGAGAGGGAATCTTTTCCTCAGATGAAGTGGCAGGACCTCATTTATACACAGAATCATAAACATGTTTGAAAAACAAAGGGTAAAACAAGTATTTAATTATTCACAATTTTCCACTAGCTGTTGTAGAATATTAAAGCAAGACTTAATTTTCTACTACATCATTTTTCCTTGGTTTTGGAAAGCTATCTGACTTGGTTGCTAATAATAGCTCTAATTCCCGCTTTGTCCCAACTTACAGTTCTCTTTTTGCTCTCTAAACCACATTACATTCTCTGAAGAATATACTTGAAAAAACAATATTAAAGGTTTATGATTTTTGCTTTTTTTAAAATTATTTTTTATTATTATGATTAAGGTATAACTGACAAACACATTATATTAGTTTCAAGTGTATAACATAATGACTGGATATTTGTATATATTGCAAAATGATCACATAATAAGTCGGGTTAATATCCAGCACCATACATAGTTACAGAATTTTTTTTCTTATAATGAGAATTTTTAAGATTTAATTTGTTAACAACTTTCAAATATACAATACAGTATTATTAACTATAGTCACCATGCTTAGATCCCCATGAGTTATTTTTTAAAAGTAATTAATTATTTTATTATTTTTTAAAATTTAAATTCAAGTTAGTTAACATATAGTGTAGTAATGATTTCAGGAATAGAATTTAGTGATTCATCACTTACATATAATACCCAGTGCTCATTCCAACAAGTGTCCTCCTTAATGCCCCTTGCCCATTTATCCCATCCCCCACCCAACACCCCACCAGCAACCCTCAGGTTGTTCTCTGTATTTAAGATCCTCTTATGGTTTGTCTCTCTCTCTCTGTTTTTATATAGTAATTGCTTCCATTCCCTTATGTTCTTCTGTTTTGTATCTTAAATTCCACATATGAGTGAAATCATATATTTGTCTTTCTCTGACTGACTTATTTCGCTTAGCATAAAACCCTCCAGTTCCATTCATGTTGTTGCAAATGGCAATATTTCATTCTTTTTGATTGCCAAGTATTATTCTGTTGTATATATACCACATCTTCTTTATCATTTATCAGTTGATGGACATTTGGGCTCTTTCCATACTTCAGCTATTGTTGATAGTGCTGCTATAACCATTGGGGTGCATGTTCCCCTTGGAATCAGCACTCCTGTATCCTTTGGATAAATACCTAATAGGGCAATTGCTGGGTTATAGGGTAGTTCTAGTTTTAATTTTTGGGAAACCTCCATACTCTTTTCCAGAGTGGCTGCACCAGTTTGTGCTCCCACCAACAATGCAAAAGGGTTCCTTTTTCTCTGTATCCTCGCCAACATCTGTTGTTGCCTAAGTTGCTAATGTTAGCCATTCTGACAAGTGTGAGGTGGTATCTCATTGTGATTTTGGTTTGTATTTCCCTGATGATGAGTGATGTTGAGCATCTTCTCATGTGTCTGTTAGCCATCTGTATGTCTTCTTTAGAGAAGTATCTATTCATGTCTCTTGCCCATTTCTTCACTGGATTATTTGTTTTTTGGGTGTTGAGTTTGCAAAGTTCTTTATAGATTTTGGATACTAACTCCTTACATTATATGTCGTTTGCAAATATCTTTTCCCATTCTGTTGGTTGCCTTTTAGTTTTGTTGTTTCCTTTGCTGTGCAGAAGCTTTTTTATCTTGATGAGGTCCCAATAGTCCATTTTGGCTTTTGTTTCCCTTGCCCCTGGAGAAATGTCAAGTAAGATGTTGCTGCAGTTGAAGTCAAAGAGGTTGTTGCCTGTTTTCTCCTCTGGGATTTTGATGGTTTCCTCTCTCACATTTAGGTCTTTCATCCATTTTGAATTTATTTTTGTGTATGGTGTAAGAAACTGATCCAGTTTCATTCTTCTGCACATCGCTGTTCAGTTTCCCCAGCACCATTTGCTGAAGAGACTATCTTTTTTCCATTGGATACTCTTTTTGTTTCTTTTTTTTTCCCAAAGATTAGTTGGCCATTCATTTGTGGGTCCATTTCCGGCTTGTCTATTCTGTTGATCTATGTGTCTGTTTTTGTGCTAGTACCATACTGTCTTGATGATTACAGCTTGATAATACTGTTTCAAGTCTGGAATTGTGATGCCTTCAGCTTTGGTTTTCTTTTTCGGGGATTGCTTTGGCTATTTGGGGTCTTTTCTGGTTTCATATAAATTTTAGGATTGTTTGTTCTAGCTCTGTGAAGAATGCTGGTGTCATTTTGATAGGGATTGTTTTGAAAATGTAGATTGCTTTGGGTAGTATCAACATTTTAACAATATTTGTTCTTCCAATCCATGAGCATGGAATGTTTTCCATTTTTTGTGTGTCTGCTTCAATTTCTTTCATAAGCTTTGTATAGTTTGCAGTGTATAGATTTTTCACCTCTTTGGTTAGGTTTATCCCGAGGTATTTTATGATTTTTTTATGCAGTTGTAAATGGGATTGATTTCTTGATTTCTCTGCTTCATTATTGGTGTGTAGAAGTGCAAACCATTTCTGTACATTGATTTTATATCCTGTGACTTTGCTGAATTCATGTGTCAGTTCTAGCAGTTTTTTGGTGGAGTCTTTTGGATTTTACACGTAGAATATCATGTCATCTGCAAAGAGCAAAATTTGGCCTCCTCCTTGCTGATTTGGATGCCTTTTATTTCTTTGTGTTATCTGATTGCTGAGCCTAGGACTTCCAACATTATGTTGAATAACAGTGGTGAGAGTGGATATACTTGTTTTCTTGATCTTAGGGAGAAAGATCTCAGTTTTTCCCCATAGAGGATGATATTAGTGGTGGGAATTTAATATATGGACTTCGTGATCTTGAGATATGATCCTTCTATCCCTACTTTCTTGAGGGTTTTTTTATGAAGAAAGGATGTTGTATTTTGTCAAATGCTTTTCCTGCATCTATTGAGAAAATTATGTGGTTCTTATCTTTTCTTTTGTTAATGTGATGTATCACATTGATAATTTGTGGATATTGAACCAGCCCTGATTTGCAGGAATAGGTCCCAGTTGATCATGGTGAATAATGTATTTAATGTATGTTGGATCCAGTTTGCTAGTGTCTTTTTGAGGATTTTTGCATCCATGGTTACCAGGGAAATGGTCTGTAGTTCTCCTTTCTTGTGGGTTCTTTGGTTTTGGAATCAGGTAATGCTGGCCTTGTAGAATGAGTTTGGATGTTTTCCTTCCATTTCTATTTTTGGAACAGCTTCAAAAGAATAGGTGTTATCATTTCTTTAAATATTTGGTAGATTTCCCCTGGAAAGCCATCCAGCCCTGGACCCTTGTTTGTTGGGAGATTTTTGATTACAGATTCAATATCTTTACTGGTTTTGGTCTGTTCAAATTTTCTATTTCTTCCTGTTTCAGTTTTGATAATTTATATATTTCTAGATTTTGTCCATTTCTTCCAAATTGCCAAGTTTGTTGGTATATAATTGCTCATAATATTCTCTTATTATTGTTTGTATTTCTGTGGTGTTGGTTTTGATTTTTCCTTTTTCATTCGTGATTTTAAAATTTGGGTCCTTTCCTTTTTCTTTTTGATCAGTCTGGCTAAGGGTTTATCAGTTGTGTTAATTCTTTCAAAGAAACCGCTCCTGGTTTCATTGATCTGTTCTACTGTTTTTTTTTATTTTGATATCATTTATTTCTGCTCTAATCTTTATTATTTCCTGTCTTCTGCTGTTTGGGGACTTTATTTGCTGTTCTTTTTCCAGTTCTTTTAGGTGTAAGGTTAGGTGTGTACTTGAGACGTTTCTTCCTTCTTTGGGAAGGACTGGATTTCTATATACTTCCCTTTATGATAGCTTTTGGTGCATCCCAGAGGTTTGGGATCTTGTGTTTTCATTTTCATTGGCTTCCATGTACTTTTGAATTTCTTCTTATTTTCTTGGTTAATCCACTAATTCTTTAGTAGGATGTCCTTTAATCTCCAAGTATTCATTGTCTTTCCAATTTTTTTCTTGTAGTTGTTTTTGAATTTCATAGTGTTGTGGTCTGAAAATATGCAAGGTATGATCTCAGTCTTTTTGTGCTTATTGAGGCTGATTTGTGACCCAGTATGTGATCTCTTCTGGAGAATGTTCCATGTACACTTGAGAAGAATGGGTATTCTGCTGCTTTAGGATGCAATGTTCTGAATATATCTGTTAAGTCCATCTGGTCCCGTGTGTCATTCAAAGCCATTGTTTCCTTGTTGATTTTCTGCTTACATGAGCTGTCCATTGTTGTAAGTGGGGTGTTGAAGTCCCCTACTATTATGGTAATATTAACAATGAGTTTCTTTATGTTTGTGAATAATTGATTTACATATTTGGGTTCTTACACATTGGGGGCATAAAGATTTACAGTTGGTAGATCTCTTGTTGAATGGACCCCTTAAGAGATAATGCCCTTCTTCATCTCTTGTTACTGTCTTTATTTTAAAATCTAGTTTGTCTGATATGAGTATGGCTACTCCAGCTTTCTTTTGGTGACTGGGAGCATGATGGATGGTTCTCCATGACCTTACTTTCAATCCACAGGTGTCTTTAGGTCTAAAATGGGTCTCTTGTCAGCTGCATATAGATGGGTCTTATTTTGTTATCCATTCTGATACACTATGCCTTTTGATTGGAGCATTTAGTCCATTGATATTTAGAATGAGTACTGAAAGATATGAATTTACTGCCATTGTGTTGCTTGTAGAGTTGGTGTTTCTGGTGATGTTTTCTGGTCCTTTATAGTCTTTGTTGCTTTTGGACTTTTTTCTTTTGTTTTGTCTTTTCTCCACTCGAAAAGTCCCCCTTAAAATTTCTTGCAAGTTTAGTGGTCATGAACTCCTTTAGTTTTTGTTTGGGAAACTCTTTATCTCTCCTTTTATTTTGAATGACAACCTTGGTGGGTAAAGAATTCTTGGCTGCATATTTTTCTAATTCAGCACATTGAATATATCCTGCCACTCCTTTCTGGCCTGCCAAGTTTCTGTGGATAGGTCTGCTGTGAACCTGATCTGTCTTCCCTTTTAGGTTAAGGATTTTTTTTTCTCTTGCTGCTTTCATAATTTTTTCCTTGTCTGTGTATTTTGTGAATTTGACTATGATATGCCATGCTGATGGTCAGTTCTTGTTGAATCTAATGGAAGTTCTCTGTGCTTCTTGGATTTTGATGTCTGTGTCCTTCCCCAGATTAGGAAAGTTTTCTGCTCTAATTTGCTTACATAAACATTCTGCCCTTCTTTCTCTCTCTTCATCTTTTGGGATTCCTATGATTTTGATGTTATTTCTTTTTAATAAGTCAGAGTTCTCTAAGTCTTGTATCATGATCTTTTGCCTTTGTGTACCTCATTTTTTCTGCTTCATTATTCTCCATATTTTGTCTTCTATATCACTTAGTCGCTGCTGTGCTTTGTCCATCCTTGCTGTTGTGGCTTCCATTTGGGATTGCATCTCAGTTATAGCATTTTTAATTTTGTCCTGACTAGATTTTATCTCTTTTATCTCCACAGAAAGGGATTCTATGCTCTTTTTCAACCCTAGCTAGTATTCTTATTATTGTGGTCCTAAATTCTAGTTCAGACATCTTGATTATATCTATGTTGATTAAGCACCTTGCTGTCATTTCTTTCTGTTCTTTCTGTTGAGGTGAATTTCTTTGATTTGTCTTTTTGGAGGAAGAAAATAATTAATAAAATGAAAAATGGAAATCAAAAAATTAGAAACAAAACAAAAAATCAAATAAAGGAAGCTAGATCGTAGTGTATTTTGGTCTGCTTGTTGAATGGAGCTTCATAAAATAGAGAATCTCTCTACCCCTCGCCTGGTTTTGCTATGTCTCTCTTTGTCTCTCTCTCTCTCTCTCTCAAGAATAAATAAACATTAAAAAAAATTACAAAAAAAATTAGTGCCTCGGTGGCTCAGTCCATTAAACATCCAATTTCAGCTCAGGTCATGATCTCATGGTTTGTGGGTTTGAGCTCCAATTCAGGCTCTATGCTGACAGCTCAGAGCCTGGAGCCTGCTTTGGATTCTGTGTCTCCCGCTCTCTGCCTCTCCCCTGCTCGTACTCTGTCTCTCTCTGTCTCTGTCTCTCTGTCTCTCTCTCAAGAATAAATAAACATTAAAAAATTTTTTACAAAATATGAAATAGAGAAAATAAGGAAAGAAAAGAAAAAAAGTAAGAAAAATTTTAAAAAATTAAAAAATTACATAATAAAATAGAATAAAATGAAATAAAGGAAATGAAATAGCATAACAAATTTTTTAAAATAAAAAATAAAGTAAAAAAATAAAATTTTCTTTTTCTGTATCCAAGAAAGAAGAAGAAAAGAATGAAAACAAAGAAAAAAAGAAAACAATTTAAATAAAAACAAAAGCAAAGAAAATGAACAAATAAATGAACCAACAAACAAAATGAAACCCTAATGAGGTTTTGTCCAGTTTCCCCTAGAACTGAAACTATGAAGTCCTCTATAGTCTGTACACTAAGTAGGTGGTGTGACTTGTGTTGGTCTTCCAGGGTACATGCTTGGAGGGCACAGTTAGGTGGGGCTAGGTGTAATAGTTCCATTCTGCAATAGGTGGTGCTGCTTAACTTACTGGAGTGGATCAGTGTGGCCCCCATGCTCCTGCAAGTATGTTCCTGCCTGGGAGAGGTGGAAATGGCTTCACCCAGCTCCCTAGTCTCTGGCACAGGAACTTCAATTCACTCTCTGACCAACCCATGATCAAGCATCCCTCCTTTGTCTCGGCCTCTGTCCACTTCCTGCCTGTACACTGTTTGTGTCCAAGGTGTCCACCTGCCAAGTGGCACCTTCCTTCAGAGTTTTATCTCAGATAAAACACAACTCCACACTTCAGAGATCCCTGCATCTTGGACCTCAATTGACTTTCTGGGGGAGGGGTCTCGCTGAGCAATGACTGGGTGCCAGCTTGCCCCAGAAAATATCGCTCAGTGGCAGAGGTTCAGAGATTATGGCAAATCACAGTACATAGTCAGAACCAGGTTTCATCCCATTCTGGTTCCTTTATCCTAATACCAGCAAATACCTAATACCAGCTGCTCTCTGAGGTCCACTGGGACCTTTATTGTGAGGAGGCCATATGGCCTCTATCAAATGCACTCCAAGTGGGGGAACCACCTCTCCCCATGTGGCACACAGACCCTTTAGACCCTGCTGCCTGCTGCTGGGGATTTATCCTACTTCCTCACCAGAGCTCTGCCAGGCACTGAGCTCTGGAACTTCAGACTCTGTACTCCGCTGTTTATAGAATCCTGGTGGTATTGAAACCCTCTCCTTTCTTCCCATCAATGGTTTTGGGGAACAGATTTCTTGTTCAGTCCCCTGTGAGTGTTTTCACTCTTTCTCTTTCTCTCCAGCTACTTTTGGGGGAATGTTTTCTTGAATGATACCAATGTGCTGCACTATCCCTCTTTCTCTTTCTCTCTCTGCAAGAACAGCTCCCTACCCTCTGTGGCTTTTCTTTCCCTCAGTTCACCTCTCCACACCATGTGCGTGCTGAGTTCTGTGGCTCAAGTTATGCAGATTGTTGAGTTAATCCTCAGATCAATTTCCTAAGTGTTCAAAATGGTTTGGTGCTGATCTAGCTGCATTTCAGGGATGAAACAAGCTCCGAGTCTCCATGCTACTCTGCCAACTTAACTCCTCTCCCCAAATTTTGCTTTTTGTAACTGATCAATGGTAGTTATATTGTTATTTTTCTTTGAGAAACAGATTGCTTTTAAAGAAAAGAGTCTTTCCAAGCATAACTTGCTGCTTTATCTTACGATTTGCATTCAACAAAATTATGTGAAATCCACACCCATGAGTTGAATTAATTACCTGAACTATTCTTCTTAATCTTCCTGAATTATTTCTAAGAAGAAAAATTGTATTGTATGAGTAAAATAACAACTTTATCTATAATAAGTAACTTATATTATAAATGTTTTTAGTGATTCTGTTGTCAAATAATTTTGGTGATCGGAGAATCACATGAACTTAAGGAGGTATTAAAATGATTGCCTAATTATAATTATTTTTTTCTGTAAGTTAGAAATATGATTGTATTCAACTAGCTAAGCCATAGGATAGTTAAGCATTGTGGCTCTTTTCACTTAGCTGGCCTCTCAGTCTATTTATTCCAGAGATGCAATTAGAGACTGTGAGGGCCTCTGAAAAAGCAAGGGCCTGTATAGATTTCAGGAAATAAAAAATTTGCATGACAATACAAGTTCTGCCAACACATGGGGCAGGCTGAAGTCATCACTTTCCAGCTGTCATTACTATATGGAATCAGCTAAATCTTATCGTTTGACTGTGGCTTTAGTTTAGTGTATTTTCAACTGAAATAAAAGGCAGCCAGGATTTACAATCAGAAAGTGTCAGCTTTTCAGACAGATTTGACAATGGCATTTCATTTACACTGTGATCCACTTTTTAACTTTGTAAAGTGCAAATCACACCAAAATTGGAAGCCAGCCTAGGTACCTTTTTTAAAAAGTAATCTTTTCATCAAATGTGGGGCTCAAACTCACAGCCTCTGAGATTGAGTTGCATGCTCTACCAACTGGTAGCCAGCCAGGTGCCCCTCCAGCCCAGGTACTTTTAAACCAGTTTTGACTATCTTTAATGTAAAAAGTGAATAATTACAAGATCAATATAAGTTGAGTTCTCTGACTTATTTCAGTTAGCATAATATACTCTAGTTCCATCCACATTGTTGCAAATGGCATTAAGGAGGGCACTTTTCAGGATGAGCACTGGGTGTCATATGTAAGAGATGAATCACTGGGTTCTACTCCTAAAACCAAGACTACACTGTATGTTAACTAACTTGAATTTAAATGCTTTTTTTAAATTTTATTTTTTTTAGTTTTGAAAGAGAAAGTGCATAAGTGGGGGAGAGGCAGAGAGAAAGGGAGACACAGAATCTGAAGTAGGCTCTAGGCTCTATGCTGTTAACACAGAGCCCAACACAGGGCTCAAACCTGTAAACTGCGAGATCATAACCTGGGCCAAAGTTGGACGCTTAACTGACTGAGCCACCCAGACACCCCTAACTTGAATTTAAATAAATAAACAAAAAGATGAATATAAGTTGCTAAGCCCTTTTTGTCTGCTTCCTCTCTCCACTCATCTGTGGATGTTCTTTGAGATCACCAATGAGCAACTTTCTGTCAAGTGGCTCAACATAGGCTTTGGGATCAGACCATGTGCCTTCTAATTATGCTAAGGGTAATAGGGCAAATTAGCTTCCCCTCTGTACCTCAACTTCCTCATTTATAAAATGGAATTTTGACAATGACATATATCACAGAATTATGGGGCATTAAATAACATAATAAATATACCAGGGATTTGCATAGTGCAAGGGAGTACAACTCACATGTGTTCTATGTGTAATTGTGCAAAATAGCAGATATATGTGCAAAGTACTTACAGCAGTCCCACGTATAAATAAGCATTCAGTTAGTAATCATTTTCCAGTAGAATTCATAATCTCTCATTCATGGAATTCTTTAGCTTTCTTGAATGTCACTTTCTGTTTCTTTTTCGGTAACTGTTTAATTTTACCTTTTACCCTTAACTGTGGTGTTTCCCAAAGCTCATACACATCATGATGACCTGCTTTTCTCTTTCTTACTCCATCAACTTTGGTCTGTTATGAACAGCTAGAATTAAGAATTATGTACAAACTGAGACTGAGGTTAAGAATGAGATTCAGAATAAAATCAAGTAGTCTTGGTGGTCTCCAAATATGATTATATATTAGGATTATCTGATGGGACAATTAAAGATACAGATTCTCATGCCCACCCCAGACCAAGAGAATTGTAGTATTTGGTGCGAGGGGCTGGTAACTTGTATCCCCAAACAGTTTTTAAGCTGTAAAGCCAGATTTGTGAACTAAAACCTGGAACCAGCAAGAATACCAACATTAGTGTTCCACATCAGAGTGGAAGATCCGAGTCTAAGAGCACAGGAGTCAGAGGGCAGGTAGAACATGGAGCCCAAGTTGAGTCAGTCAGGAATTGGAGAAACCTATCCACTCATGACCCCACTCTGTGCCCCATGGTACCCTCTTCATATCTCTATCATGGCTCTACTACACAGTGTTGAAATTATACTTTTGAGCTTATGTGTCTTATTCAACTGTGAGACTTATGAAGGCAGACTTAGTGTCAAGAATTCATTCTTGAATCTCCATTCTGTTCATAGCAAGAATACAATGTGTTGTTAAAATGAATTATTGAAACCTAAATCAAGACAAGAGAGTGAGTTTATAAGTGGGACTTTTTGGTTGCTATAAGGGACATGAACTAGCAAAAAGCAAGAAAAGGGAATTTGGTGTAAGTATACAACGTATCTCATGAAACAACCCTGGGCCTTAGGTAGGAACTGGACCAAGAAGCTATACAGCCCACCAGGACTTCCACCTCTGTCTCACTTAACGTATTTGCTTCAGTAATTTCTTTCTGAAAGCTAGTGTTCTCTGCTTCCCTGGTCTTCAGGCTTTATGTTTTGCAGTTCTAATCTCCCACTGACTAACTTACTGTCCATTCTAATTCAAAATTTCTGGGATACAGTGACCAGGAATGACTGGCTCAGCTTGGGCCTAGTGTCCAAACCAGATTCAGTTCCTGCTTGCCAAGGAACAGGCATATGGGAGAAATCTACCCACTCCTATGGATTAGAGAGGAGGTCAGTTACCAGTTGGGCAGAATTAGACAAGCAGTCAGGAAAAGAGAAATTGACAATGTGTCAGAGAATTCGGCATTGAAGTATATATGGACTATCTCAAACAGGAAACATTTTACATGCTTCCCCTTGGAGTAGAAGCCAACGTTGGCATTGCAGGGGAAGGCCAGTGGGATCTGTTCTGTTGCAATAAGACTACACAGAGTGTGGATCCCAGGTAGGGCATCTTCTTAGCCTCTCCATGCCTTGTTTTATTTTCATATGTAAAGTGAGGCTAGTAATGGTTTCCAATCTATCTACATAATAAGGTTTTTGTATCAAAGTAAGCAAAATAATGCATATGAATGCTGTACACTTAGCATTTAATGCTAAAAACATGTTAAATATTATTGTTATTGTTGCTATAGTAACATTATAACTGACAGGTCCTGCAGTTCTTCTTTGTGGAGTTCATCACTTGTCATGATATAAATTCTGTGACTTCCACATATTTATCTTAAGACTTGACCCAAGACTCCAGTTTAACTCTGGTTGAATGCTAGACTTACAATCAGATATCACTTCAAAATCAATCTCATGCTCTTTTTCTTATAACAATTTTACAGTTTCTTCCACCTACTAATGTTCTCAAACTGTTTCAGTGGCATCAATCTCTCCTTAAGCCTGGGCAAAAGACTAAAAGTGATTAAGAATTGGTCACTTGATCTGAAGCCATCTTTGACTTCTCTCTTTTACACCCCACGTCATTCATCAAGTTTTATTTATTTTTTTCATGTGATTACATTGACTAATAATGAATATTCACTGGGGGTTTACTATGTGCCAGATCCTGCTTTCAGCACTTTTTTTTAAAATTTACATCCAAGTTACTTAACATATGGTGCAACAATGATTTCAAGAGTAGATTCCTTAATGCCCCTTACCCATTTAGCCCATCTCTCCTCCCACAACCCCTCCAGCAATCTTCTGTTTGTTCTTTATATTTAAGAGTCTCTTATATTTTGTCCCCCTCCCTGTTTTTATATTCTTTTCGCTTCCCTTCCCTTATGTTCACCTGTTTTGTATCTTAAAGTCCTATTGTGGGTGAAGTCATATATTTGTCTTTCTCTGACTAATTTTGCTTAGCATAATACCCTCCAGTTCCATCCATGTAGTTGCAAATGACAAGATTTCATTCTTTTTGATTGCTGAGTAATACTCCATTGTATATATATACCACATCTTCTTTATCCACTCGTCTATTGATGGACATTTGGGATCTTTCCATACTTTGGCTATTGTTGATAGTGCTGCTATAAACATTGGGGTGCATGTGCTCCTTCGAAACAGCATATCTGTATCCCTTGGATAAATACTTACTAGTGCAATTGCTGAGTTGTAGGGTAGTTCTATTTTTAATTTTTTGAGGAAACTCCATGCTGTTTTCCAGAGTAGATGCACCAGTTTGCATTCCCACCAGCAGTGCAAAAGAGATCCTCTTTCTCCACAACCTCACCAACATCTGTTGTTACCTGAGTTGTTCATGTTAGCCATTCTGATAGGTGTAAGGTGGTATCTCATTGTGGTTTTGATTTGTATGTCCCTGATGATGAATGATGTTGAGCATTTTTTCATATGTCGGTTGGCCATCTGGATGTCTACTTTGGAGAATGTCTATTCATGTCTTTTGCCCATTTCCTCACTGGATTATTTGTTTTTTGGGTGTTGAGTTTGATAAGTTCTTTGTGGATTTTGGATACGGACCCTTTATCTGATATGTCGTTTGCAAATACCTTCTCCCATTCTGTCAGTTGCCTTTTAGTTTTGCTGATTGTTTCCTTTGCTGTGCAGAAACTTTTTATTTTGATGAGGTCCCAATAGTTCATTTTCGCTTTTGTTTCCCTTGCCTTTGGAGACTTGTTGAGTAAGAAGTTGCTGTGGCCAATGTCAAAGAGGTTTTTGCCTGCTTTCTCCTCAAGGATTTTGATGATTTCCTGTCTTACATTTAGGTCTTTCATCCATTTTGAGTTTATTTTTTTGTATGGTGTAAGAAAGTGGTTCAGGTTCACTTGTCTGCCTGTCGCTGTCCAGTTTTCCCAGCACTACTTGCTGAAGAGACTGTCTTTATTCCATTGGATATTTTTTCCTGCTTTGTCAAAGATTAGTCATATGTTTGTGGGTCCATTTATGGGTTCTCCATTCTGTTCCATTGATCTGAGTGTCTGTTCTTGTGCCATTACCATACTGTCTTGATGATTACAGCTTTGTAATACAGCTTGAAGCCCAGGATTGTGATGCCTCCTGCTTTGGTTCTCTTTTTCAAGATTGCTTTGGCTATTCGGGGTCTCTTCTGGTTTCATACAAATTTTAGGATTGTTTGTTCTAGCTCTGTGAAGAATGCCAGTATTATTTTGATAGGGATTGCATTGAATATGTGTATTGTTTTGGGTAGTATTGACATTTGAACACTATTTGTTCTTCCTATCCAGGAGCATGGAATATTTTCCCTTTGTTTTTGTGTCTTCTTCAATTTCTTTCGTAAGCTTTCTATAGTTTTCAGCATGTAGGTTTTTCACCTCTTTGGTTTCCTTGCTTGTGCACACATTCTCTCTCTCCCTCTCCCTCTCTCTCTCTCTTAAAAAAAAGAAACAAAAAAACCCCAAAGACAAAATCTTCTATCCCAGATTTTTAGGCTTTCTATAGTCTGATCCTATGGTATCTATTCAGTTTTTCCCCCCTTCTCCTATCCCATTATTTATTATTCCAATCAGGCTGATCTTTTCACTATCCCCACAAACATGCTAATCATATCTACCCTAGGTGACTTCATTCATCGCCACAGGTCTAAACTTCACCTGTCTAACTTAATATATTGTGGCTCTAATCTCAGCTGAAAGTGACATTTCCTTCCCTGGATCTCATAACACTTTCTTTGTACCCCTCTTATGATATAATGTTCTGCCTTGTATTATAACAATTTTGGTACTTTTCTTATTTCTCTCCCTGCTCATCAGTTAGCTTGCTGAAGACAGAGACCGTTTCACTAAATCTTGTATACCCTGCAGTGTCTCTTTCAATGCAGAACACGTAACATGTGATCAATAAATAGCTACTGAATTTAACAGAATTCTAGTTTCATTCACACAAAATGTTTTTCTTTGCCTTTTGTTTTATTCTAATCTTTCACAAAAGTCTCATTTTCTTGAATGAAACCCTTGTGACTCTTCTAGTCTTTGATGAAACCTACTTTCTTAGAAGTCTTATAACACTTAAGGCTGATACCACATAATATGGTTCTTTATTAATTGTTTTATATGGTATGTTCAGTGTTCATGTGTTACAACACAGGGCCTGGTAAATAAAGATTCTTAAGGACTTTTGTTGAATAAATCAATGCATTGATCTTGTCCCACCAATTGTAAGGTCTCTGAGATAGGGACCATGCCTTAAATATCTTCTGTGCCCTTGGATCTCTCAGCATATAATAGGTGCTTTATGAATATTCACTGACTGACTGGCTCTTGGATTTCTGTTGCATGTTTGTCTTTACATTCCTGTTGTTTTGTCCTCAGCAGATGATTACACTAAAGAGGTCTCTGAGTCCTCAGACCTCATTTCCCCATTTACAGGCAGAGTCAGGTTGCTGACACATGCGTTTGGTGATGGTTGTTGTTGTTGTTGTTTTGCCATTATGTTTAGGAATGTTGTCTTTAATTCCAGGACTAAGCCTTCTCAAAGGACAAATCCCTAAAGGAAGCAGGGGAGGGGGGTGGGATTGCAAAATACAGATCCCTGGCCAGAATGATTTTACAGAACTTGCTCCTGGGTCTGCTTACACAGTACATGCCAGGGGAAAAAAACCATTCTGTGTGTACCTTGTACGGTTTACAAATGAGGGTAATATATCACAATCATGATGCAACAATGCGTCATGATGTGGCCTAAGATGTATAAAATAACTTCCATCCTAGGGCACCTGGTGACTCAGTTGGTAGGATCTTAAAATATCAATTAAAAATAATGTTTATATAGTATGATAGTGACTTGTATATACCATATAGCCAATGTGGCAGAGACCAACAATATTTCAACCTCTTGAAGGAAAGCCTAATCTACTGAGAGAAAGGGGAGAACTAGATAAGTAAGCATCTCTATTATATTTTGCACCTCACAAGTATGCAATACTTGATGATGGTAGATGGTAGAATGGCTTTGCAGACTAGAAGAGCTCCAAGTTTTGCTACCCTGGATGCAATCTATAATGTTATTATCCAGAACAAAGGGAGGTATGTGTACAGTATGCACAGAATATGGTCCTTAACAACTTTTCCTTGTCTTGCTTCTAGCTGGAGAGAGGGAAAAGGATTGGCAGATGTAACCAAGGCAAAACTGATGTTTCCTTGGACCAAAGATTGAATACAGCATTATACTGGGCAGTAGCCAAGTTGTAGATTTTTCTTTATTAATATTGTATATGTATTTATTTGCCATTTCATTGGCATATATGCTTAAAAACTTCTTTGTTTTAGATGCAGGTGATCCAAAGACATTTGATCTGAATTTCAAAGGGCCTGTTGCCAAAAGGTAAGCAATTCTTTTCTTGGAAATATATTTCTTGACAAACACAGAAAGCTTATCTTTGGTACCATTTTCTGGTCAATGGAGAATTATGTCTGTTATGAAGGGGAAATGACTTATTTTTTTGCCTAAATGTCACGTTCTTTATGTAGAGAAAATACAGAGAACAAATCTTTCCATGAGTCATGGATATCCTGTCCTATTCAGCAAATGAACTGCCTTAAATTATTGGACCAGAGAGTTTGTGTTTTTCAAAAAGAAAAGCCTAAAAATGCTTTATAAGATTTAACCACTTTGTAGAGAAGCAAACACATTTGATAGTTGTTTGATGCACCTGCTTACTGTGTGATTCACCATTGTAAATGCAAAGTTGCTATGCCAACTTCTTCCACACCAGGTATTTGTGCTACGCAGCTTCCCAAAGCAGACAGCTTTCTTGGAGATAACCATTCACCAAGGCATCATGTAAGCTGTAGGATATTTTAGACTGCTCTAGGGAAATGTGTACTTGTCTCAAATGGTGCTTCTTTCTAAAAGTTGTATGGCATTTAAAAACTATCCAGTAATTCATAGGCCTCTTTTATTATTATTTTTACCCTCTATTCCCAGGCTTCCTGCTAATCAAAACAGGGGTTTACAGGGTGGAATAGGTAAGAATGAGGAGAAAATTATGCTGTTGGCAGCTGGGTTTTGCTTAGCTTTCACCTTGATTTCTGGCAGTTGTATGTCATAACAGACTGTTAGGTGAAATAGCATGAATAGCACGATCAGCATGCTATCGTTGTTTTGAGCTGCCAACCATCAGCATGTACGTTAGCATTTACTGTTACGTGCCTGTAATATTCCGGCTTTAAACAAATGTGTATTCAGTTTATTCTAATTCTGTAAAAAGCCAAGTCATTTGTTTGGGGTTACTTATTTGAGGGTGCACCAATGCCTTCTTTAGAGTAAGTCTGAAATCTCTTGTTCTTTCCATGGTAACACCATGAATACGTTCTGTTGTCCAGTATACAAACAGCCTCATTTGGTATGTAGGTTACTTTTACTGCACTTACATTCATTTTCCAATAACTAATTTGTGCTAATTGAACCTAGCCTATTGGCCTTAAGGGACCACTAGATATAATCCAGATTCAATAGTAGTAGTAGTAGAAGTAGAAGTAATATATGGTAGTAATAATGAGAATTATAATATAAATTGCTGTCACATTTGGACAGACAAAATACAGATTATAGGTATGCCTTTTCTTCCTTTGTTTTCCATAACATTTATTTATTTTTTTAAATCTTTTAAAAAATGCATTTATTAATTTACATCCAAGTTAGTTAGCATATGGTGCAACAATGATTTCAGGAGTAGATTTCTTAATGCCCCTTACCCACTTAGAGCCCATCCCCCCTTCCACCACCCCTCCAGCAACCCTCTGTTTGTTCTCCATATTTATGAGTCTCTTCTGTTTTGTCCCCCTCCCTGTTTTTATATTCTTTTTGCTCCCCTTCCCTTATGTTCATCTGTTTTGTATCTTAAAGTCCTCATGTGAGTGATGTCATTATGATATTTGTCTTTCTCTGAGTGACTAATTTTGCTTAGCATAATACCCTCCAGTTCCATCCACGTAGGTGTGCCTTTTCTAGCCATAGAGAAGAGAGCAGAGTTAAACCTGGATGGCTTTAGGTGTGGGGAAGGAGTTGAGATCTGTCTTCATTTATTTAGAATTTAATGATGGAACCAGGTAGTCCAGGTAAAGTCCAAAAAACTGTGATAACCACTGTGAGGAAAGTAATTTATTTTTACTGAGGGCCTTTTTACTGAGGGCCTTTTGTGATGCCCCAGCACCACAAGGCCTTCAAAGGTGAAATGGTCATTATGTGGGCATACTTCCCCCACTCTTCAATCCAAGAACAGGGGAAAGTGTTGTAAAACCACAGGAGCTTAGTGACAGAAAGACACAGCTGACCCATTTGTAACTTTTCAGGCTGCAGGATTTTATAATGCCCTTCCTGGAAAAACAATTAGAGTGTTTAAAGAGCAAATGAGAAATCCCAAATTCTTCACATTACCTCTGGCAACAGAATGAGCTTTAATAACCTCTTTTGCTTACAGATATCACTTCCCTTCTGAAGGATACAAAGTATTATCAGAGATCCAGGCCAATTCTTACACCATTCTCTGCTTGTCAGTCAGCCATCTTCTATACACCTCTCTCAGTTCACAAGAACATCATTTTGTCCCCTTTATTCAACAGAATTTTTTTAAAGGTTGTTTTGCATTGGGTTGAGATTGTGAGCTTGGTAAAAATGAGTGTCTAGCACCCTTAGCAGTACATTAGGCAATGAAAATGAATGCACATAGAAAACAAAGACATAAGGCTCTTTTATAAGATGCTGCATGAGAAATTCCTCTTGTTAATTTAGAACAAATAAATTTTTAATTTAATGGCAAATTAGTATACTTTCTTCCATTATATAAAGAGAATTGTGTAATCCAGCATATTTTTCTTTTGTACTGAATTGTAGAAGGCCCACTGATAAATTCAATTTCAATGCCAGCAACTACATTAGCCTTTGAGTCAAGAATTTCTTTTTGGGAATTTGAATTTCTATTTCTACTTTAATAACTCTCTTGCACCCAGGTGTTTTAAATCATTTCATTTAAGTTTTTTTTCTTGGAAAGAGGCAGCATATAGGTAGACAGGTAAATAGAAATAAAAGGCCTACACATTCCATAATTACCTTTTTCCTCTATACACAAAATAGATGAAGGACATATGACTCATACTAATCAAATTGGTAGGTTTCACAATGCTTAAAATAACTATTATTATAAAAGGTAGAAAATCTATCTGAAATGTAATAAGATGCATTTATTTCTACCTGAAGCATTGGGCGGAGGTGGCAAATTCACTAACTCTCAAGATGAGAGAGGAGAAACATTCATTACAGATGTGGTGGAGGGGATTCATTCACATAAAGAAGTTGGACTAAATGACCTCTAAGTCCTTTGCAATCTTAAAATTTCAAGACTGTGATTCGACTCTTAATGCCAAAGTACAGAAGAGTCCAGCTTCTGGCTTAAGTGACACACATAGAAAGCACTGTACTGATGCCCTCTTGTGAATTCTGAAGTGCCATTATCAAGTAGACATCTCAAGTTATTGTGAGGACACAATGTTGTTTCCTAAATTTATGCACTTCCCATATTGGCTACCTGTTGAAATAATTGGTGTGCTCTTTGTTATACCAATTATGACACCATTTATTTTTATTTCTCTTAATTTCCTTTCAGATTTTGAGGCTGAGAGTTTTCAAAGGGAGTGCTATGGATATAGGCTTTTTATTTCAAACTATTTTACAAATCAAAATGGTTTGTAGCCTCCTCTCTTCCTTCATATTCTCTCCAGTAGAGGTTTATTGTATAGCACTCTCCTCAGACTGATTTTGAGAAGGTTACCAATGATCTCAATCTTTCCAAGTGTAGTGGTGGTGACTTTTGTTTTAACCTCACAGCAGCATTTGACAAAGGTGACCACTCTCTACTTTTTGAAATGTTCTTTTCTTTTGGCTTCCTTGCCATGATACTCACCTGAAGCTTCTTTCACCTCATTGGCTTCTACTTTTCAGTTTCTTCAATCTTTGTTTGATCTCCAAATGTTGGAATGCCACAGGACTTGGCCTTTTCTTCTCTTTCTCTAGTCTGTTTTTACACTAGGCCAATAATTTTAAATATTATCTGTATGTCAATGTCCCTCAAGCTTCTATTGCTACCAATGACCCTTCCATTGGCCTCCATGTTTCTGTATTTAGCTGCCTACTCAACATTTGTCTTTGGATTCTCAATACTTATTCAAACTTAATTTGGCTCAGCTGAAATCTTGATTCCTACTCCTGCTCCAAAGTTCTAAAACCTCCTGCCTCAGTCTTTTCCATCTCAGAAAATGACACCAGTATCCATCAGGTTACAGATCCTTGGTTTCTTTTTGTTTTTCTCATCTCCCATATTCACTCCAATAGGAAGTCTTATTGATATAACTCCATAATATGTCACCAAATCAACTGTTTAATCCATCTTTCCTTTTACCACCTATACTTTTGCACTGAAATCTAAAATGGTCCTCCTTATTTCACTCCTGCTTCTCTTAAATCCATTATCCACACAAGACCCTGAGTGAACTTTCAAATCACAGATGAAATTATGCAGCTCTTCAACTTATATATTTTCAATAGCTTCCCATAGCACTTTGATTAAAACTCAAATTTATGGGGCCTTTTGCGAGAGCCCTCTGTGTAACTCACTGACCTTATCCCCTATCACTCTTTCTCTCTTTAACTTCTCATTGTAGCTACACTTGCTTTCTTCCCATTTTTTGAACAGTCTAAATTTGCATCCTCCTTGGGGACTTTGTGTTTGTTATTCCTCTGACTGAGATATTTTGCTCCCAGACTTTTGCATGACTGGCTTCCTCTTATCCTGTTCCTAACTGTCATTGCCCCAGATGCCTTAATGACAATCCAGTCCTGCAGCCATACACACTCTTTCTCTCTCTCTTTTTTTTTAGTAGTTTCAGGTTTTAAATTGCAGCTAGTTAACATAGTCACTCTCTGCTACATGAATTAATTGTATTTATACGTTTTATCACTATTGAAAAACTGCTTTATTCATTTCTTCGCTTACATAATTAATGTCTTGTCTATAGTATCATGTCAGTGAAAATCAAGAACCTTGTATATTTTGTTCATCGCTCTATCCCCTGGACTTACAAATTCCCTGACACATATGCATTTGTTGGATGACTAAATGAACTATCATCCTAGCTTTAAAACTGAAAACATGCTGGAAAGGATAGAAGCTAGTTGGAATGAAGGTAGGGAACCATTTAGAAGACTCCTTCAGTAATCTGCCTGACAAATGATTAAAACCTGGACTAAGGCAATGGCCCTGGGAGAAAAGAAATTTAAGAGGTAATGAAAAGGCAAAACCTTTAAGGCTTTAGGACTGATTGTATGTTGGGTGTTGAGGAGAGAATCTAGCATGACTATGCCCAATAACCAGATGGATTGTGGTTACAATCACCAAAGTAGGGAACACATGAAGAAAAGCAGAGAAATCATGTGTTTAGATTTTGAAATGTTGAGTTAAGGATGCCTATGGCATATCCAGGTAGGAATATTTAGTAGAAAGTAAGAAATACACTTCTGAGGCTCTTTGAAATATTGATACGTTTATTTTAACTAAAAAAGTATCTAAATAAAGAGGGAAGTTTGAAAGAATATTAAAGTAGAATAAAAAATGTAATTTTTCCCTGATCATCCCTAGAGTAAACTGCAGGTACTTTCTCTGGTGCTTGCAGAGTTCTCTGTGTGCTTATAATATTGTGTTGTAGTTAGTTGTTTGCTTGGCTAACTCAACTGAACCATGAGTTCTGCTAAGCAGAACTGCACATAGTAGACCTGTGAGTAACAGTTTTGATCATGTTGCACCTCCTACTCAAGTTTCACTAGTGAGTTCCCACTGCATGAACATTAATATTATATTCACATCTCTACACAGATTTGTCTCAATGTATCTGCCTAAACTACTCTCCCCTCCCCTCCCCTCTTGTCCTCTTCTCTTCTCTTCTCTTCTCTTCTCTTCTCTTCTCTTCTCTTCTCTTCTCTCTTTGTCTCCCCTGCCACTCTGTCTCTCTAGGGTTTTGAAACCCTTGAATGAGCTTTCTGTTGAACCAAACCAGTCCTGTATACTTCTACAGGGTCTGAAAACTTATTATGTCACTGTCCTGGAAGTACAACAACAACAACAACAACTCAGGGATGGTGGCTGGCACTAACAAAGCTCACAAGAGACTGATGTATAAAACCAGAATGCCAATACAGTAATTTACGTTAAGAAATTTAATTGCTGAGCAGACCTGGTCTTCATGTTGACCTGACCAGCACATTGCTCCCTTGAGACAAACTGCATGAGAAACTTAATTATCAATAGGTTGCTTGATAAGTATATAGTTAGAACAAGGGAATTGCATGAGTGGGATGTCTAGTGACATCAGGTGCTGGCTGCCTATGGTGTCTATCAACAGAATGGGATCTTCACATCAGTTTGACTTGGTGCCCTAACCTGGAGAGTGTTTGGAAGGGCAATGCTGTTTGATCATTATTTGCAATTCTCCTTAAATTTGTTAATAAATTCAGTCAATTTAAAGTTAGGCTTGCTGGACTGGGAAGCTTACAGTATCATTGAAGTGACTACATACGTCTCTGCTTTAATTATGTGTTGATTTCATAGTTTAACTCTTAGAAAGTAGTATTATTTTCTATTCTCTCAAGTTTTGGGGAAGCACCTTACTGTTACATAAAGTGGTAGTCTTCCTTGCTTAATGGTCTGGCTCAGGATCCACCTCTTCTGACCCTAGTCTCAGAGTGCCTTCCCTCCACTGTCATCCTGCAGCTTGTGCTATGAATGATACATACACTTGCTTTTTAACTTTTGTACTCATGTATTGTTTTGTCATCTGGCTTGTCAGTCTCTTGGACGACAGAGATCTACATTCAGTATAAGTGTAATTAATGATGAGGGCTGGCTCTTCCCTGCCCTGTCCCCCACCTCAATATACCACTGGTTAGAGCACCTACTCCTTGGATGGAATTCTGCTTATAAAGAATAGGGTTATTTCTTTCATAGCTATGCTTATAAATGTTAACATTCTTTGAATCTTCATCTTTCAGGTCTACTTTTCTATGAAAAAAAATAAGTAAAATAAACAAATTCCATCTCCATGTCCTGAGAAGATAATATATGATCTTTATCACAGGGTGCCAAGTGTAGCAATTTGGACCTTATTTTTTCAGATTTGGATCATAGGTCAAGAAAATAGTCATAACATTTTAATGGCTTTTCTCTAACACAAAATGAATGAGATAAACAGAATAAACTGAACTTTTTACACTGGGACCTATAAATCTCTGACCTGCCTTGACATAGCATTCTGGGATCTGCACTGCATACAGTGTCATGCCTTCTGTGGACACTTCATGAAAACTAATTGAGTTGAATATTGGTCTGAGGTAGATTTCATAAGCCCTGATAATGCCAATAACTCAGAGAACTCTCATACCATGCTCCTCTTAGCTGAGAGTTGCATTTAGGAATTTGAACACCCATATTACACTAATGTCATATGAAGATGGTATAGAATTTGGATAGCTTCTCAGCAAGAACTTTAAATATGACTTTAAAGTCTTAGACTTCAAATCTATTAGTAAAGCTTTACTTATGCCTGTATATGGTAACTGTTTTGCCTCAAATGTGATAGCACTATAGCCATTATTCAGCCTCTTCTGAGGTTCACCCTTATATTTATTTATAGGTTCTATGTCACTTTGCTTCTTCCCCATCCCTGTTTTCCTTTATTCCTTAAACCAATATTTATAGTACATCTAACTTTATGATAAGAATTATGCTAGTTGGTGATAATATAAAGATAGGATGTCTTTTCCTCAAGGAATTAGATAATAGAAGAAACAGACAACTGAAAAGACTTTAAGGTTCAATGTGGGAAGTACAAGCTGTGGAAGAGAACAAAAGACCTGGCTTTCAGCTGTGGATGTCATACGTGGCTACTATTCCAAAGATTAATATTAATTGTTTTTCATTCAACAAATATTTATTGTTCATATATTATTCTCCCAATATCCCCTAGGCATTCAAGATATAGTGATGAGCAAGATAAACAAGGCCTCTGGTTTTTGGAAGGGAAAGAGACAGGCAGACAACATCTGAAAAATGAATGTGACAGTTTCAGAAAGTGAAAACTGTGAAGAAGAAAACAAAACAGGATGGTGTGATGATAATGCCTAGCTGAGAATGGGGGTGGGCTTTAATTTAGATTTTGTGGCCACAATAGACCTCTTAGAGCTGACGATGAAATGAGACTTGAATAATAAGGAGGACCTAGCTGTACAAAGATTGAGAACATAGCACTTCAGACAGAGAAATAGCAAAACATAAAGTGTCTAAGGCAGGAATAAGCTTAGTATGTTCAAAGAGCAGAGTGAAGGCTGGTGTGAGTGCGGTATGATAGAAGGGGGAGAGGTTGGGGAGTGGGTTTGTAGGTGATTCCGGCAAGCACATTACAGTTTGTATGTACAAGTGTGACGGAAAGTCATTGGAGAGTTTTAGAAGAGTGAGTTAATCTAATACATGTTCTTAAAACTCATTTTTACTGCTGTGTGGAGAATAGCTTTTAAGAATCCAAAAGCATCAGCAGGGAGATCAATAGGATGCTTTTGCAGTCATCTAAGTGGAGGAGTCGGTGACTTGGACCATGGTGGTGATAGTGGAGAAGGATAGATGTGAATAGATTCAATATATGTTTTGATAGTAGAGGTGAGAAGTGAGAGAAACAGAGGAGTCTAGGATAACTGCTAGATAGGTAACTGGAACAACTGAGTGGATGATGATCCTCTATACAAAGAATGGAAAGATTAGGGGAGGAGCAAGTTTGCTATTGCAGGACTTCTGTTTTGACTGTGTTAAATTTGAGTTGCAGAATAGATATTCCTATGATGATGTTATATATGACTCTGAAGCTCAGTGAAGAATAAAGTGAGGGCTGGATATTGAGAGTTGGAGGGTCATTAGCATAGAGATAATATTTAAAACCAAGTGTCTGGATAGGATCACTTAAGAGGGTGAAGAATATACCTAAGGACAAACTCTGGACTTGACAACATTTAAGAGAACCAGCACAGGAGATAGAAAAAGCACCCAATGGGTTAGCAGAAAAGCAAGGAGAATGAAACATTTTAGAAGCTAAATGTAGTATTACAAGAAGAGATGGATGGATGGATGGATGGATGGATGGATGGATGGATGGATGGAGTCAACTGTGTTGATTGCTTTGGGAGGTTAAGTAAGATAAAAACTAAGAGGTAACCATTGGATTTGGCAACACAAAAGTCATTAGTGACTTCATTATCTCAATCTCAATGATGTAGTGGGCACTTAAGTCTGACTGGGGAAACTTAGAGAATGTCAGGTGAAAGCCTGGAGGTAGCCATTAGAGATAACTCTTTCAATAAGTTTTGTTGGAAGATGAGGGGAATCTGGGATCAAAGTAGAGTTTTCTAAAGATAGAAGATACTACAACATGGTGTGTGGTGCTGGAGATGATCCAGGACAGTGATGATGCAAGAGAAAGGGGACATTATAGAAAGAAAATCCTGAAGATGGAATCTAGAACATGATCAGACATTGGCCTTAGGTAGGAACAGAGATTCCTAGTCCATACTGTAAGATGGTAAGCAGGGAATAAGATGTCAATATTTCTGATGATGAGAAGAGGGAGATTCTTACTGCTGGCTTCTAGTTTCTCAGTGAATTATGAGGTAAGGTCATTAGACAGGGATGGGCTAATGGTGGCAGTAGAGGTGGTAGCAGGCCTATGTGCATGGGGATTGAGAGGAGAAAGTATGGAATGATCATTTTGGAAAGTGAGAAGGTGAACATTATAAATTATTAATCCAGAATATGTATGTTTTGCATTTCCCGTATAGTTTATTTTTCTAGTCTTACAAAGATTTAAGGGTGACAAACTTTGGTCACTGTTCTGATGGAGCATAATGATTTTTAGACACATAATTAGATGCCTAAATTATGTGAACAAGAAGATCCTGAGGTAGCTGGAATTGGATGGCAGTACCTTAGGGTAATTCACATACAAAGAGGATCTTGAATGATATTTTGAAGAAAGGATCATGCTGTCAAAGAGACACTTTTTATGTGATGGCTTAAAGACAGGATAAGCATGTTCCATACCAAGCAGATGTGCTTAGCTAGTGTGGAAAGCAGGGACTATATATAACATATAGGTAAAAAAAAAATAGAGAGGCTGGGCATATGTATGAAATATTGGAGAGGAAATATTGGCAGCATTTTTTTTTTTGCTATAATGGAGGAGGAAAAAAGAAGAGGTTTAGGTAGATTCTAGATCATGCATTAGTTTTTTCTTTCATTCATAACTCTTATCTGTTATGCACTGTGGGCATACAGAAGTGAATAGGACAGACTACGCTCTCAAAAAACTTAAAATTTAAACTACTGACTTTAATATAAAAATTATCAACTTGCTACACAGGGATACAGGCATAATTCAGGGCAATAGAGAAAAATGAGTGAAATGAATAATTATTCCCTATTGGAAGGATGAGGAAATATTTCTTGAAGGTATCATTTGAGCTGGACCTTAGAAGAGGAGAATGATTTTGATAGAGAATGAAGAAGAGAATCAGACTCATGGAAGCAGGTGTTGCAGATTCAGTTCTCTGGAAGCAGATGCTGAACTGGAGTCTGTGGTGCAAGCTCTTTATTAGGGATAAACACCAGTGAAAAGAAGGGGGAAGGAAGTGGGATTGCACAGAGGGAGATGTCCAACTGCTACCACAAAGCCTCAGTCCACCCAGCAGGGAGCTGTGGAGTGAGTACTGTCCCTCCCAGAGGTCTGGAGTATCTCTGAAATGATCACACTTGGCTCACTTGGCTCACACTATGAGCCCACTTGGCTCAGTTCCTGGTTTGCCAGCTGTCCTGGGAGGGCATGACGTGGTGTGGAAACAGCTGAGGTGGACTCTGAAGGTCCTGGTGGGCTAGAGGCTATTTATGACCACACGTGCCACAGCCAGGCAGCAAGTCCTTCTTGAAGGGGAATCTGGGTGGTGCATCTCCATGTGGACCACAGCATGTGAGTGCATGGTGTATTCTGTGGCGCTCCAGAGGGGCTGGAACAGAGACTAGGGTGAAACACACCTTGGGAATGAAGCTGAGCAGGTCATTTGGGATTACTGAGAAGTTTAAAAGGCAGGATGAGGATTTGGGACTCTTTTTCCTTTGGGGATTTGTTAAGGGAGTTATGTAGGACTATGTGATTGATCATGTAATGCTCTGATTTCAGGAGAGAACCCCAAGCCGTGAAGTTAGGGCAGCAGAACCTCTTAATAGTAAGAGTTGCCATAGAACACAGCTTAATGAATTTGTGTGAGGCCGGGAGGAAGATAGACTGCCCACTGCGCCCATTTTCATTTGGGTCTGTTGTTACTTTATAATAGTATCCTTGATGTTTCATTCAACACAGACATTTGACCCTTCACCTTTACTATGATGATAATTAAAATGTTTCTAACAGACCCACAGCTTCTTTTTTTTTCTGGAAAAGCTAATGTTTACCTTTACTACTATATGTCTATATACCATATGCCATTTTACCATATACCTGTATCAGAAGAATTTATTACCACATACTCTTCAAACATTGTTGCAGTCAGGCTGTTTTGCAACTGAATGAATTTGTTTTTCATTTGCTCTCAATCCATCATTGTATACTTTAAGTGTGAATTCTTTTGGCAGGACATTGGGGAAAGAAAATATTTTTCTGTTTAAAAAATTGAATGTACTTGGCATGCAGTTGGAGCAGGAGACCAGTGAGTGGGCAGAGTTGGGAAGCCAATAGGGGTGAAGGCAACAGGCAGCTTCCAAGGGCCTGGGCCCTGGGGTGTGGCACTCACTCTGTGACTGGGCTGGATAACGTGAGATGAAGACTGTGGAGGCAATCTTAGTAGCGGCATCCCATTAGGGAATTTCTAAGTCATTCAGACACCAGCAGTGTGGAGCCAGGTTACCAAGTCTTAATAGAACCACAGAAAACCAAGGAGTAGAAAGAGCATATCAGGAGGCAGAAAGTCAAGGCCTAGTAGAATTTTCTCCACTCACTAGTATGTGACCTTAATTACTTTTCTTAATGCAATGACTATGCAAGTTTTTGATGCGAAGGTGATTTTCTAGTTAGATCTGTGACGAAAAATTAGTGAAGAAATGTTATTAAATTTTATCTAGGTATTCGTATTTAATTTAAATCTTTTCCAAACTGTGCATTGGCTTTTTTGATGATTACTTTGATTGGCTGGTTAAATAAGGAATTGTTGTAGAAAGAGTGTATGCGGAGAGCCTGGGTGGTTCAGTCATTTAAGTGTCAAACTTCAGCTCAAGTCATGACCTCACCACTCCTGAGTTCGGGCCCCGTGTTGGGCTCCGTGCTGACAGCTCAGAGCCTGGAGCCTGCTTCAGATTCTGTCTCCATCCCTCTCTGCCCCTCCCCTGCTCACTCTCTCTCTGTCTCTCTCTCAAATATAAAAAATAAAACATAAAAAATATTTACAAAAAAAAAGTGTATGCAAATGTCAATGAAGCATTACTTGAAATGCCTTTCTATTTTGGCAATGAAACTATCACTCAGATATGACCCTTCAGATATGACTTGATATGAGCTTGTCCAAATTCTATATATAGCCTTTCAGAGAAAAAACAAAAGAAAATAAAAAACCCCAAAAAATAAAAAACAAAAAACAAAAAACAAAACAGAACAAAACAAAAAACAGCTTCTTATTGTGAACCTTTATAAACCCAAATGGACAAAGTCAGGACATGATAAAATTAGACTAAAACTTCCCAACACATGTAATATTGTCATTTTGATTTAAGTTACTTGCTGAAAATTTGTCCAAGATGTCATTGTTTTTCATGATTTACACACATAGATATCACTTTACATGCTCTAGACTTTTGAATTCAGGTCATTATGAGTTTATTTCAACTAGAAGTCTCCTATTTATTTGGTGAAATATCTGCAAGAATTAATTCCTTCATGTTAGTAACATTGTGGCCCTGTGAATTATAGTTTATCTTCTGTTTTTTGGTAAATGTCACCTATTCCTCATAGGATGCTCTCTTGGCAGACATAGTAAAAAAAAGAAGCTCAATGCTGAAAATTAAAATAAGTATTGTTTGCTCAAAATTTCAGGTAAAAAAATCAGAGTTGATGGTCTCCATGTGCTTTATTCTTAATGTTTCTTTCTTAACAATACTCCATTGTAGGGGCGCCTGGGTGGCTCAGTGGGGCCCCTGGGTGGCTCAGTCGGTTAAGCGTCCAACTTCGGCTCAGGTCATGATCTCACAGTCCGTGAGTTCGAGCCCCGCGTCGGGCTCTGTGCTGACAGCTCAGAGCCTGGAGCCTGTTTCAGATTCTGTGTCTCCCTTTCTCTCTGCCCCTCCCCTGCTCATGCTCTGTCTCTCTCTCTCTGTCTCTCTCTCTCAAAAATAAACATTTAAAAAAAGAAAAAAAAAAAGAAAAAAAATACTCCATTGCAATGTGCATAACATTTTATAGATCCCCCTTGTCCCCCACAGTAAGTACAGAAGAAGTGGAGAAGGTACTATTATTTTACATTTGTGCATTTGGTATCACAATTTGTTTTTTCAGATTTAGGAAACCAAAGGTACAACCACATAAGCCATCTTCTCCATATGCATTATCCATAATTTAATTTAATTTTATTCAATAAGAGGGAATGAAACTCCATCTTTTCCTTTCTGGAAGAAGTTTGATTTGCTATCCCATTGCTAATACCTTCCTGCTTAAAACTCTGGCTTTGATATTTGTGCATAATATCTGTGCTGAATTTGTAAATTTATTTTACATTCTTGGTTCCCTAATCTATGTTATTATACTTTTGGTGTGCTATTTATTGACTCTGTGATCTATTTTGGATTAGTAGACCATGTCTACTTCCCTAACCTGATATGCTATCTGTATCATTTACAATTCCATTGGGGATTTAAAACTAACACACATAAACTTTCGAGAGTTGTTAAGTGCTAAACCATGATGGTAACTGTAAGAGCAATAGAATTTCCAGTTATAGAAGAAAAAGCTCAGTTAAGTGATAAAGATGAGATTTAATGTACATGAGGGCTTTTGAATTGAGTCTAAAAGATGGATGAGTATTTTGCAAGAAAAGACAAAGTATTCCAAGTTTCAAAAAATCTGTAAAGGCAAAAAGTCTTCATTCAGTATGTGGAATACTATTCTGAACATAGGGCTTCATCTCTGGTAGATGAAAAGTCCAGTTTGCATTAGGAGCTGAGCCCACCTAGTTAAATTTATTTAAATTGAGCTCTACCCTCTTTGAACTAGGCCAGCTTTTTCACTGGATTGGTCATATTGACTAATTATCTTGATATTGGGTAGATATAGTCTCAGCATCCTTAATGAGGAACACAATATTTTCTCTTAATGTCTCTAACTTTTATTGCCTGAGTGTGCTAAAATGTGAGAAGCCCTTTGGCAACAGTCATGATTTGAGAGTTATATTTTAATTCCCTTAAAAATCAGAAGCTGGTATGACACACGCTGAATTGTTTTACACTCCTGGGAATATTCAGAGTAAGATAAGACTATGTTATTTACTAGTTGCAAGAGCCATAGAAAGTGTTCTAAGGAATTTATTCATTTATTTAGTTAGGTAGTACATGTGGGTGAACAATTCAAACAGTACAGAAAAGGCATAGAGTCCCTAGCGCCTCAGAATCCTGCCTCAGAGATAGCAAATATTATAAGTGAATTGTGTAGCATTTCAAATAAATGTATGCGTTTAAAACTATACATTTGCATGCATATACATATACACGTACATATATATCTTGTGTATTCCCCTCATTATATAGATAACAGCATGCTCTAATAGCTCTCTATACTGTTTTTAACCTTACACTACATCTGGGAAATCAATTCATCAGGACACATAGCAAAGTCATAAGTGTTTGAAGAGAGGTCTTGAAGGAAAATGCATTAGATTCTTAAAATTTTATTATTATCCACATAATTTGAAGAAATAATGTTCTCAATACTCTTCTTGGTCTTCTACTTATATGTAAAGGTCAAATTCACATATTTCTTGTCTAACTCTTAGTCCTAGTTACTCTCTGGCAGAATCCATTGCTCTTCTGTCTGTGTTCTCTAAATATTTTATACATTATACATACTCCATTTATGACCTTGATCATACTGAGGGGTTTTTGCTTGCTTCTTTATCTGTTTTTATCCATGAATAGTTTGTGAGTCCCTTGAAGCTTTTCTTTCTTTCTGGATTCTTATTTCCTAGTATAGAGTCTGGTATATAATAGGTTCTCAATACACGTTTGGCTGATTTTTAAAAAAGCAGGAAGCCCTTAAACTTTACCATTCATAGATTCGATATTTTTGTTTCCTTGTTGTTATCTTTGGCATTTGTCTTGAAATACTTATATCCTAATGATAACTACCTTTTTTTTGGCCATGAAGCAGAAAAAGAATTATGGGTAAAAAATAAAACAAAGAAGTCACCTGGAAATATTTATACAATGCATCTTTTATAAAGTTTAATGAGAAAAATAGATGATCCTTTCCATTTTGTATTACAAATTGCTGAGGAAAGGCTGATGTGGCCAAAATAAATATACACCCTCCAGCCTGGAGTAATTACCCAGAGACGTGTTTGCATAATATACACTTCTTGAGCCTACTCTTTGACGTATGCACACATTTGTGTAATGCTCACAAAGATGCTTCATGTCATTACTTTGAAAATCTTCATGTTTGGCTTAGTCAAGCAAAAACTGCTTTAATAGCATCTTAGATTTTGTTACCATGCTATAAGACTACAGAACTGTATTTTCATTCATATAGCACTATGCTCCACTCATTTATATCATCCTCCTTTGCTTGAAATACTTAATGGAACTTTTGGTGTAAATGCAAATCATTGAGAGAATTATTTTGTATTTGTTCATACTACAGAGCTTATGGGTCTGCTGTAACTATCCTTACTCAAAGCATGAGCATTTTTCTTCACTTTGCTTTAAAGATCATTTAAGACTCATCTTTAAACTGCCTCATTATGTCTTTCAGAAATACAGTTCTCATATAACAACTAATCAGGAAATTCAAAGTATTTGAAGTATGTTAAGAAAAACAGATGTTTTCTATTTAAAGTACTGCAGATGATTGTTATTTCTTTTTCTAGTCAAAAGACGTTCATATCCACGAAATAAATGTATTGTCTTTAAGTGTGCATCCTTCTGTGTCACAGTGGTGGGAAGTCTTCGCTGCTAGAGTTAGAAATGAAGCTGTTCTGCTAATGTTCTGCTTAACTATTCATTTTGCACAGTAGGGAAGCTTGGGTTAGGAAAACATCAGTAAATTTCACTCTTCTTAGCCTGACATGAAAAACAGACAATGCAGTTGTTGGCTGGTTGCTTTGAAATACTAGAGTGCTGAATGAATTCAATCGCCTTTTTTTTACCCCAAGTAAACTTAGCTTTTGTAGAAAGACTATATCTTACAAACATAGATGTTAATATGTTAAGCAACTAACTATGAAGCCAAATCTAAAGAAGCAGGAAGAATTAGCTAAACATATTTAGCCATTGAACTCAACTGTAGAATTTAAAAGATTTAGTATCATTTGATACTTTTGTTGACACAGAATCATAATTATCTATTTACTTTAAAAAGAACTTGAGGGTTTATTTGGTTCAGCATTCTGTTTTGGGGTGGGAAACAAAAGACTAGAGAAATGAAAAGGCTTACCCAAGATTGCCTGATGACTTGATGGCAAAGGTGGGGTTTGAATCCAGGTCTCCAGGTTATGAGTCTACAGTTCTTCCTTCTGTATTTCTCTGAGACCATTTTTCAGTAAATCTGTCACATTTCATTTCATGGCATCATTTTGTTTGTTTTTCTTTTTTGATGAGTGGAAATTCAAGCTTAGAGTGCAAGGAAAATCATATCTGTGTGATGGATGGAAGAAGAGGAAATAAACAGGGTAGCAGAAGGGAAGAACTTTTGGAGAACAAAAAAATGCCAACTGGGGAATGTTTTCATGTTTCTGACATTTGTCATATAGCATGTGTCCTCCTATCGCCCCCCCCCCCCCATGATTACTTCAGCAAACTTCTATTCCTCAACTCCTTTGGAGAGCTGGATCCATTTTGATGGATATGATTAAAATGCTGAGGATACCCTCTGGGTGGGTGGGGTCAAGAGCCCAGCCTGTCACTTGGAGGACTGCCACACATAGTTATTTGTGGGATTATTTGACTAAGTCTCTTTTCTAAAACTATGAACACTACAAGAGTGAGCCATGAGTCTACCCGTTCACTTTTAAGTCTTCAGTACCAAGTACATTGCCTGGCATATAGTACACGCAAAATAAATGTGCTGGTGTCTATTAGAACTCAAATATAAGGTGATTCCTTCTTTGAAAAGGGTATGCATCAGACATTTGATCCATCCCCAGAGCAGTTTAATCTCGGGACGTCTCTACGAGGTTTTTATTTCTAACTGCCATTTATAGATAAGGAGCTGAGACTTGGAGGAGAGCAAGTCACTTTCCAATGGCATGGAACTCATTAGTGGCAAAGCAGGTATATTGAAGGAGCAGCTAGGCTATCTGGCATCAAAAGTTAGTCTTTCATCAGACTAAGAAGATGGTTCTAAAACCATATTTTTCTTGGGGTGCCTGGGTGGCTCAATCAGTTAAGCAGCTGACTTCAGCTCAGATCATGATCTCCTAGTTTGTGAATTTGAGCCCCATGTTGAGCTCTGGGCTAAGAGAGCTCAGAGCCTGGAGCCTGCTTCAGATTCTGTGTCTCCCTCTCCTTCTGCCTCTTCCCTGCTTGTGCTCTGTTTATCTCTATCAAAAAATGAATAAGTGTTAAAAAAATTTAAAAGACCCATATTTTCCTCAAAAATACCCCAAATTTCTAATTTTTTCTGGTTGTTGAATACTTCTGGAGTCTTAAGAATATTTCCCAATGACTGAGTGATTTCTCAATTATTTTATTTAGAAGGATTAAGTGATATTTGGAGAAGACACATGAGCAAGTAACAGAAAGCTACTTTGGGATTGCTATCGAGATCGCCTGGTGAAATGAGATTTTAAAAAGAGAGTGGGCAAGAATATAGATTTGTTACTTTTGGCCATATGAAATATTGGATGTTATTGTAAAAATGCTCTATTAAAGATCAATTTTAAAGTAGTACCGTAAATAGTTACAATGTGGAGACTGCAAATGGGAAATATGGAATTAAATTTCCTGTGGAAGTATCACCAATAGGTTAAAAAACTTTGTATCTCAGACAATTTAGAGGTCTAAATAACTAGACTCTGTGACTAAGAAATCCAGTGATGACAAAGACATGGAGGTTAAAGACGAATCAAATGATTTTTTGGTGAAATTTAAAAAGAAAAACTCATTAATATCAAATCAATATATAATTTATATTTATTTAATGCGCAATTTTACAAGTGCATGTGTAAAACTTTTAAATCAAATATACAAGTTGATCTTTAATTATATTATCAACTTCACTGTATTTTGATTGATCCCTCCCCTCCATTTTTAATTTTCTCACTGGGAAGATAGGAACTTGTCATACATTTGGGGCTGTAATATGAGTTATATAATATTGTTTCTATCTGTTTTTTTCCCTTCAAATAATCCAATTTTCAAATTAGTATTTGTAGCAAGAAAGGATTTGTTAGTTGTTAAAATGATAAATTGGAAAAAAGTAAACTTGTTGAGGATGGAGCATGAATTCACTAGAGACAAAATGCCAATAAATAAAGGCATATGACTTTTTTTTATTAAAGTTGAGATATCTATAATTATATATAGATAGAAATTTCTGAGAAATAAATGCTTTTTCTGATATCATAAAGATATAAATAATCAACCTATTATAAAATGATATAAAATTCTAATTTGCATTTTCTCCTATATATTTATGGTAAAAATTCATATTTCTTTGCTTTTTGCCTTACTCTAGCAATACAACAATGGTAAATAAGCATACTCACTTAGAATCCCAGCCTGATTTTCTGAAACAAGGTCATGTATCATTAGCTTATTTCTGCTGCCCCAACCTTTTACCAGAAGGCTCTTAAGGGATTTGTGAATTAAATCTCTGAGTGCATTTGAAAAGCTTGCTTGGTAATTGGACAGAAAGAGACCCTTAAGAATAAGGTCATCTAACCAAAACTATTATTTAGGTCACATACCTCTCTAATATTAAACAGTTAGGAAGACACACATATAATTAAATGATCCATACTATTTAATGAACATCTATTTGTCATTCAAAATATTGCTCCCATTAGGGAAAGGTGGCAACTATTAATATTCAGCCCTTTAGGCTATAACTTAAAGATGAATTTATATCCTTAGGCTTAGAGAATGGATTTAACCTTCCTCACCTTACAAGAAAAACTGTGTACATTTTTTTGGCTTTTTCTTTGGTTATGTTAAACCTGCTCAGAGCACAGAGCATAGGTATTTCTTTCCATACAAATTAATGACATGTTGTATTCAGTCTCTAAAGACTTATCACATAATTTTGATATTTGCTACAGGGCAAATGAATGATAAAATCATGCTTTTAAAATATCTTTCATTTATAGGTTTTGTGTGAAGAATTCCCTTGTGTTTTCTTGTTCGTTTCTCTTTCTATGAATTTCTTTGAGTGCTCTTATGTTTTTTTCTGCTGCTAGTCAGATATAGCTTGATAGCATTCTCTATTATTTTTTCAAAGCTCTATTTCTTTTGGAGGCTGCTGGTAGGTAACTAAATTTAAGTATAAGCCTTTATGTAAATTCTATACCACTTGAGACTTATATGCCATACATTCTTGACTTTCCAGCATATTTGAATTACAAATAGTTAACTTTCTTTTTCTGTTTATAAGTAATCATCTTCTCTTTATGCTTCTATTTACATATGCTAAAAGGGTCTAAAATCTTTTAAAAGAATCAGAGTAAAAATGATGCAAGAGAGGAGATTTGGAAAGTGACGGATAACAGGTTTTCCAACTCAAGTGCAAAAGCCAAGCATTTAACAAACGTACTAGGACAATGAAATGAGAAAAGTTCACTCTGTATTCTAAATTTAAGTCATTTATTTCATCATCTGTTACTTTTATTGAAGTCTATCTTCTTTCCTTGTCTGGGATTTATTATTATATTACCCACTATATTTTGGAAGCCTTCTGTTGGGCTTCTCACATATAATCATTTTATTTTCTGTCTCTATAATCCATACTAATGTAAGAAAGCTAAGACATGAATGGCCCAAGACAGTCCAAACTAAACCTGACATTAGAGTTAAACAGATACAACTTTGTCTCTCCTAGCAGGGAGGCAAGAATGCACTAGTAGGCTTACCTCTTTTGGGGGTCTGCAGAATAAAATTCTGGAAACTAAAGGGCAGATCTTGAGTCTGGGACCCAAGATCCTTTTCCTTTACTGCTTTTAGAGTTAGTAATGACTTAAATAAATCAATAATAAAACTACTTTAACAGAGCTAAGAGTTTTCTTCATCTTTTAGTATTACCTCTAAAAGAGTAGATTGAGAGGTATTATTGAGGTCCATACTGCATGAAAATCAAAGTAAAAAAGGCTTTGTAACAAATTTCAAAAAAAAACTATGAACCAGCAATTATGTTTATACATTTTTCTGTCATCTGAGTTGATATGGCATGTGGAACAAATGCTACTTCGTGTCTGCTGCTCATATATTCAGAGAGGATATATTTGCCTGGGGTTTCAGGGTGGAGAGAGAAGGAAAGATTTTATTTCTCTTTTGTACAAATATTAATGTATCCCAAAGCACACAGAAATCTCTACAGAATTGTATGGAGCTAAATAAAAATCAACATAACCCACTGTTTACCAGCCTAGCATCAAAATGTCAGCTTAGCTAGAGTTTTGTGGGCCTTCTTATTTGATAGTCTCGATGTGCTTTTGTTAACTAAGCACACATCTCTGAAAATTTGCAGATCCAGAAAGGCCTTGAAAATATGGTATAGGGAGATATGTGTTGGACGTGAGATTTGGGCTGGATATTTGGAATGAAGAATACTAGATTAACTTTGAATATTGGCTCTGAAAAATAGGAAGCAGGCTTTGCCCTTCACTTAATTCTGGTGTTCACCTCTCCATATAAGACAGCTGCCAAGAATACCAAGGAGACCATGTAACAAGGGATCCACAAAGACTGATGCTGGCCAGAAGCTCTGGACCAAAAAATGAAGCTTAGAGTAGAATATTAAAGAGCTAGCCAAGGATGAGGCTTCTGCATTGAAAGCCAGAAGACAACGTAGGTTAACCTGGCATTTGTATCTGGCATTCTTTTGTCTCTTTCAGGATTTTCTGTGTCCTGAGATTCAAGGACATGAAGCCTCAACCCATTGTATGAAACCCATATGCACATGTCATGAAACTCCACTTTATCTGTGTTTTGGCTAAAACAGACCAGATCATCTTGCTAAAAATTAAATATATACTTACAAAAGTCAAATGTTTAAACGTGCCTCTTACTTTTGGTCTATATGGTAAATTTAAATAATCTCCTTTAACTCTATTTTAGTAAGAGGTTTTAATATAGAAAAAATAGATAGTATATACAACCTGGAATAGGTTCTACACTGGCACCATATAGTATGGGAGATGCTACTTACCTGATGTTATGGACTGAAAGTTTATATCCCCCAAAATGCATATTTTGAAGCCCTACTCCCCTAGTGATATTTGGAGGTAGGGATTTTGGAAGTAATTAGCTTCAGATGAGGTTATGAGGGTGAGGTCCTCATGTTGGAATTAGTGCCCTTATAAGAAAAGATCAGAAAGCTAACTCTCTCTCTCCACCATAAAGGGGGATGAGGATACAGCAAATTAGCAGCTATCTGTAAGTCAAAAAAGATCTCTCCAGAATCTGACCATGCTGGCAGTGTGAACCCAAACTTCCCAACTTCCAGAACTGTGAGAAATAAATGTTTGTTCTTTAAGCCACCCCATCGATGGTATTTTGTTATAGCAGCCTGAGCTAAGACACATGGGATGTTCAGTCTGCCCACTAGGATAATGTTTTTATTTTATTTTAATTTGATTGTCAACTCTGTTATTATTGAATACAATATACATAAACATTATCAGAGTAAGTGCCCAACCAGGATAGTGTTTTTAAATGATGTATGCATCCCCTTAGTTTAAGAATTTATCTTCAGTTGTGTGTGAAAGGAATTTTGTGATAATATTATAGAAACATTGGGGTGCCTGGGTGGCTCAGTCAGTTGAGTATCCAACTCTTGGTTTTGGCTCAAGTCATGGTCTCACAGTCATGAATTTGAGACCCACGTTGGGCTCTGCACGGAGTGTGGAGCCTGCTTGGGATTCTCTCTCACCCTCTTTCTCTGCTTCTCCCCCCCTAAAAGAAATACATAAACTTTAAAAAACACAAAACATAGAAACATTAATTGAGAATAAGTGTCTGAACCCAAGGAATTTGCAGTGTATAATTGTTCAACTAATCTTAGCAATTTCAGCAACGATCTATTATGTAGGCATCAAAACACGATGATTCTACTATTCATTCCCAGTTCTGTTCAATTAATATGTGGGAAAACTGGTGGGGGAAGGGTCTCTGTCCTAGTACCAGTTAAGTTCTTCCTTAGTCTCAGTCCTGCTGTGGTCTGGGCCTTTTCTGGGTTTGCACTGACCCGCTTTTGCTCTGTATATCCTGTCTATCCCTAGATAAGTCCAAGCTAAGTGACCACCTTCTTGTTATTGGAGATGATTGAAAAACTGGAGCATTCATAGGCTGTGTGTATAAAATCATACTTCTTTTTTAATTTATTTATTTGACATTTATTTATTTTTTGAGAGACAGAGCATGAGCAGGGAGGGACAGAGAGAGAAGGAGACAAAGAATCCAAAGCAGGCTTCAGGCTCTGAACTGTCAGCACAGAGCCCAATGTGGAGCTCGAACTCACGAACTGCAAGATCCTGACCTGAGCTGAAGTTGAACGCTTAACCAACTGAGCCACCCAGGCACCCCTAAAATCATACTTCTTGAATATAGAATATTATATGGTCTGAGAAGATCTAATATTCTAGTCATATGTGCAGTCCAGTTTTTATAAAGTGTACACTCATTTTTTTCTCTTTCTATTGCTGTTGGGATTTTCTTTTCTTAATTAGTAATTCCACAGATTTGTAAAATGCTGGAGGTGTGCCTTCTTTCAACATAAATAGACTCTGCAAAAATGTCTGCTGTAAAATGCCTCCTGCACATTTTGCAATGCCTATGAATGTCCTCCATGCATTTTCAGGAGGACTTTCATTGATCTCCATAGCTTTTGGTGAGTAAAAAACAACTTTTGTCTGAATGTTACTGGAAACAATCTCAGAATTGCTTAAGAATCATTCAACTTATAGCTGCTGCCTATGTCTGCTTGCTGCCTCTTGCAGTTTTGCTAGTTGAACCATACACGTCTGCTTTCATGTGGGTTGCATACATATGACAGGTTCATTCTGACCACGTGGACTGGTTTTATGTTGTCATTTCTTTCAGGACACCATTAAATCCATCTGGTAAGAACAAATGCATTATCCAGTAAAAATGAAAAAGGGGGATATGATACAAAAAGAGGAAAGAAGCATTCTACAATATATTAAATCACAATGTCCTCTCATTTTTTAAAAAAATGTTTATTTTTGAGAGTGAGAGTCAGAGTGCAAGTGGTGGAGGGACAGAGAGAATGGGAGACACAGAATCTAAAGCAGGCTCCAGGCTCTGAGCTGTCAGCACAGAGCCTTACGTGGGGCTCGAACCTACGAACCGTGAGATCATGACCTGTGTCAAAGTCAGACACTTAACTGACTGAGCCACCCAGGCGCCCCTCCTCTCATTGTAACCAAAAAACTTTCCAGCTTTTTTGTATAATAAATTCATTCATTCATTCATTCATTCATTCAACAAATATTTATTAATTCCTAATTAGACATTGTTCTAGAAGTAATGTTATAGATATAATTAAGTCCCACGTTCTGCCCTTAAGTTTCCCACATTCTAGTGGCAGAGTCAATTATGTACAAATAATTAAAACACACAGTTCTGTGACAGAGGTATGAAAAAGTGTTAAGGGGACACAGAGAAGGTATCTGCTCTTTAACCTAGTGTGGCCAATAATTGTCTCCCAGAGGAGATTACATTTGAGCTGGTTCTTGACGTTTTGACAAGTAAGGGTGAAAGGGCATTCAGGCAGAGAAAAAAACATTATTAGTTGAGCCATATGAAATGACCATTTTAAAGGTCAAACCTGTTAAATATCAGCCATTTCATATAGTTTAACCAAATACAAAGCCACTAACATTTGGGAGAGTATAGGTTATTTGTGAGAGTGGATAGAACATAGAAAGTAATTTTAAGCAGCTTAGTAAAGGCCAGACTAAGAAGTTGGATTTTATTTTGTAAGCAGTTGAGAATCTTAAAAGGATTTGACCAATGGATTTATGTCAGGTTCTGTATTTTATGATGTGTGTACGATGGTTCAGAGAGAGCAAGATGCTATTTGGAGAGTGTGGTATCAGTCCTGATAGGAGACGATGAAGCCTCAACTAAGCAGTGGCAGTGAGATTGAAGAAAAGGAAGCAGGATATTGTAGGGTGGAGAATCAGTAGGACTTGTCAGTCAAGTAGATGTGGACGATGAGAGGGGAGTCAAGAAGAGCACAGTTTTTGGGTTAAGTGAAAGAGTGAGTGATAGAAATAGACAATGAAAAGAAAGAAAAATTTTGGACCTCTGAGAGCAATAGATAGTGAATTCAATCTTGGACATTTCAATTTAAAAATAAGGGGCTGGAATTCAAGAGAAAAGTTAGGGCTGTTCATGGCTGAAGCTTCGGAAACCATATAGATACAGATGAGATCAACCTTGGATTAGAGCTGGAAGGTAAGGTGGATCACCTGCAACATTAAGATGCAGGTAGAGAAAGAACAGTCTGTGAAGAAGATCGAGACGGTGCACAGAGATGAAAGAGGTAGGCATGTGAGAGAGTTTTTCTGGAAGACCAGGTAAGAGGATTTCATGGATGGAGTAGTTAATAATTGTGGTTTCCTGGGAAATTCATGTTTGGCAATACATTAAAAATATATTTTAAATATATTTTCACAATCATATATATATATATATAGCATAATATATATGTACATATCACAATCAATATATATCACAATATATTGTGTTGTGATAGTCTGCCTAGTAAAATGAGAACCAATATTAAATATTATTGGCACATTTCAGAGCTTAGATGGTAAAAAGAAATGATTTTTTTAGACTGGTACAAACTCTTTCCAGTCCTAAATCTTAAAAAAAAAATTTTTTTAATGTTTATTGATTTTTGAGAGACAGAGACAGAGCACAAGTTGGGGTGGGGGCAAAAGAGAGGAAGACACAGGATTGGAAGCGGGCTCCAGGCTCTGAGCTGTCAGGACAGAGCACAACGGGGCTCAAACTCACGAACCATGAGATCATGACCTGAGCCAAAGTCGGATGCTTAACTGACTGAGCCACCCAGGCACCCCATAACTCACCTTTTTCTGTGGGAAGTTCTACACGCTTTACAGATGTTGCATAATTCATCTTCCACCCCTCTACTCTGCGTTGTTGATAGAAACAGTAACTTGGGACTCAAAGCTCAAGTAAAGCAGTGCTAAGAGACTTGTGAGGTATTAACTTTAGATAGAACATAAATTCCCAGACTATCATCCTCAAGGCGATGTTGACCTCAAGGAGAAAGCCCAGATTGAGAAGTGACTGTATTTTGAATATCTTCCCCTCTGTTTTACAGCAAGATGAAGCAGAGAAGAATGACTAAGTACTACAGTTCAGCTACTTAAAATTAAGACTTTATTCTTCTGGGAAAACTCTTGGTGAACATAAACCAAGATGAAGCAATCATATTAACTTACTTTCCTAAATTTAAGATCAAATTTGATGGATTAAAATTCTGAAAAGCTACCAGTGAGCTCAACAGAAGTGTTCATCAAGAGTTGGGGATGGTTCAGTTATTTGAGGATTCCATGAGAAGAGAGTTTTAGGAGTCCCAATTACCTTTCCAAACACTTGCATTAATTAAAGTAAACTCCAGTTCTTTTTGTACCCAGCATATTTCATTTGGCTTTATTAAGTCTTTAGGCAGTATCTCAGCTGTGGCTATTGCTGATACTGCAGCCCTAGAGTCAATTAAAATCTAAAGACAGGCTGATCCTCCACCCACTTTGGCACATTTAATTTTTTTTACATTTATTTATTTTTGAGAGGCAGAGAGAGACAGAGCACTAGTGGGGGACAGGCAGAGAAAGAATGAGACACAGAATCCAAAGCAGGCTCCAGGCTCTGAGCTCTCAGCACAGAGCCCAATGCAGGGCTCAGACTCACAAACCGTGAGATCATGATCTGAGCCGAAGTCGGACGCTTAACCGACTGAGCCACCCAGGTGCCCCTGGCACATTTATCCAGTAACTAAAAGATGAAGTAAGGGTGAAAGTCTGCAAATATCCCAGCTTTCCATAATAAACTGCTACTGAACGCACACAGTTTTTACATCAAAGTATGAAAGATGATGCTTGCATGTTTCCTGTTACTCAGCATTAATTAGCAGCCCTTCTGGAACCAGGCTGCATAGACATGAAGTTTAGGTAGATTCTCCAAGAGAATTAATAGCATAGACAGAAAGAGAAACACAGGTCTGTTGATTGGCTTTTTGGTAGTTGACACATAGTAGTTGTATCAGAAAGGAATTAGCTATAAATGTTTTAAGAAGGGGAACAATGGGTACAAAAAACAGATGTCCTTGAACTTTGCTCTAGTATACAACCTTTATTATTTGTTCAAATCACTTAAACTATAACTAAAAGTAAAGAAATTAAATCTCAGGTAATTTAATAACTATCATCCACATTTCTTTTGCATATACATGCATTACTACTTTTATAACTGGATGCATGGACCTGCTTTTAGATTTTTTCCAAGCCATAACAGATTTCAGTAAGTGTCCTTATGTATAGCCTCTCTCTTTTTTTTTTGTTTATACCATATTAATATTTTCCCTGCATTTTTCTTGCTCTTGTTTCTCTGATTTCTTCTCTTTTGCCTTTTTCCTTCTCAGTCTTTACCTTAATTCTGATTTTCAACAGGAGCCCTACTTTTTTCTCTTTATTTTTCTTCTTTAATTCTCTTTTCAGCTAATTTCTCTCTTGGTTTTGTCTTGCCTTCAGATGTCACTTTTCTCTTTCTCTTCCTGTTGTTTTCCTCTGTCTTTGCCCACTTATATGCCGTTGACAAGAGCTAGAAACAACACAATTCAATAACTTGTCATATGTATTGTTAGTAATGGACAGTCTACATCCAGGAGCATTCAGGGCCAGCTCACTTTCTATGTAGCCCTTGGGAATTAAAACCAACAAAAGAGCAACCTTTCATGTCCATTACAGAAAAGACAGATGTCAGCTAACTACATTTTTCAGAAAACTGAAAAATGAGATCTTTGATCTCCAAAAGCTCAGAGAAAATATATTCTTATCAAGTTGATATAATAGAAAAGTGGAACAGAGCGCTTTGAAGACTGTAGGAGAGATAAATATAAGATTGTGCTGAAAGATTTGTGAGCTTCCCATTCTCCCTCTCTGTTAGAAACCATTAGGGAGAAATCTATTCACATCCGTTCCAGTCCATGAGGCATCTTTGTGGAATTGTAAACTGTCTCCATGCTGTGACATTTATCGTCCCAATATCCTGGTGACCCAGGAAAACAGACATGCATGGGAGGCTGGTGATGCTGATGAGGCAGAACTGGTCCTGGTTTCAGTCGCTTCTGTCTTGCCATCCGCTAGCTCAGCCCTCATTTTCCTAATTCTCATCCTTTTGCACTCACGCCTTCATCCCAATATATTCTCCATCCTGGTGCCAAATAAATCTAACTAAAATACTGTTTTGATATATTACTCCCCTTTTCAAGCACTTTCAGTAAAAAAATGAACTGAAATTGTGGTCACGAGTTACCCAATTTGTAAAATGATGTGTTAACAACACCTCTCCTATCAACTTTATATAAAGTTTTTGTAATGATCCAAATAAAATAATGCATGTCAGAATGAGCCTTGAACTCTCAAGTCCTTTAATATATAAAATATGGTAACTGGACTGGTAGACAAGTTCAAATTGAGGACTATTAAGTCATTCTGTTTTACCAACTTCCTCATGCACTACCATCACCCTTTCTCCTCTGTGTTGTGTTCACACTGCCCATCTGTCAGTTCCCAGAACAACCCTGGCCTCACCTGTTCTCAGGACTTCGCATTTCTTGTTTACTCTGCCTGAAACACAATCCCCACCACCTCTTTATTTCACCCATCCCCAGCTTTATTGAGATGTAATTGACATAAACATTATATAAATTTAAGATGAGCAGTGTGTTAATTTGGTACACAGGTATTGCAAATTGATTACCACTGTAGTGTTAGCTAACACCTCCATCCCATCACATAATTACCATTTCTTTTTTGTGGTGAGAACACTTAAGACTAGTTTCTTAGCTACTTGGAAGTATATCATATAGTATCGTTGACTATAATCACTACACTGTGATTCTGACTGCAAGTTTATACTCTTGACCAACATCTCCCTATTTACACCACCCTCTGGTAACCACCATTCTACTTGGTTTCCCAAGGTCAGCTTTTTAAAATTGCACACATAAATGATAACATACAGAATTTGTCTTTCTCTGACTTATTACACTTAGCATAATGCCTTCAAATTCCCTTTATGTTGTCAAAAATGGCAGGATTTCCTTCTTTATGATGGCTGAATAATGTTCCATTGAAGTATGTATGTGAAATTTATATATAATTATCTCACATCTTCATCCATTCATCCATCAGTTTTTACTTAGGTTGTGTCTATATCTTGGCTATTGTGAATAATGCTGCAATGAACGTGGGAGTACAGATATCTCTTCGGGATCCTGTTTCATTGCCTTTGGATATATATCCAGGAGTGAGCTTGTGGATCATATGGTAGTTCTATTTTTAATTTTTTGAGGAATCTCTATCCTGTTTTCCATTGAGACTGTACAAATTTGCATTCCCACCAATAGTACACAAGGATTACCTTTTCTGCACATCCTTGCCGACACTTATCTTTTGTTTTTTGTTTTTTTTTTAATTTTTTTAATGTTCATTTATTTCTGAGAGAGACAGAGACAGAATGCGAGTGGGTTAGGGGCAGAGAGAGAGGGAGACACAGAATCTGAAGCAGGCTCCGGCTCTGAGCTGTCAGCACAGAGACCAATGCGGGGCTCAAACTCATCAGCCATGAGATCATGACCTGAGCCGAAGTCGGACACTCAACCGACCGAGCCACCCAGGTGCTCATATCTTTTGTTTTTTATGGTAGCCATTCTAACAGGTGTGAAATGATGCCTCATTGTGGCTTTGATTTGAATTTTCCTGATAATTAGTGATGGAAAGCACGTTTTCATGTTGGGCATCTGTATGTCTTCTTTGGAAAAATATCTACTTAGATCCTCTGCTCATTTTTTAATTGGGTTGTTTGTTGCTATTGTGTTGTGTTGAGTTTTTTAAATATATTTTGAATATTAACCCCTTATCAGATATACAGTTTGCAAATGTTTTCTCCCATTCTATAGGTTGTCTTTTCACTTTGTTGGTGGTTTCTATTGCTATACAGAAGCTTTTTAGTTTGATGTAGTCTCACTTATTTATTTTTGCCTTTGTTGCTTATACTTTCGGTGTCATATCTTAAAACAAACAAACAAACAAACAAACAAACAACATTGCTAAGACCAATGCTAAGGAGGTTTTTCCTTAATTTTTCTTCTGGAAGTTCTATAGTTTCAGATCTTCCATTTAAGCCTTTAATCCATTTTGAATTAAGTATTTGTGAGTGGTATAAAATAGGTGTATAATTTCATTTTTCTGTATGTGGTTATCCAGTTTTCCCAACACCATTTGTTGAAGAGACTGTCCTTTCCCTACTGAGTAGTCTTGATTCCTTTGTCAAATATTAGTTGACCACATATGTAGGGGGTGATTTCTGGGCTCTCAGTTCTGGTCCACTGATCTATGAGTCTGTTTTTATGTCAGTACCATACTGTTTTGATTACTATAGCTCTGTAATATATTTTGAAATGAGGGAGTGTAATGCTTCCAACTTTGTTCTTTTTTACTCCAGGCTGCTTTGGATATTTGAGGTCTTTGTGACTCTGTATGAATTTTCATCACTCACTTCCTCTTTAGAGAGCACTTTCCCATGCACCCAACCCTTATTATTCTCTTCCACACTATCATATTTGTTTTCTTTCTAGTACTTATCATATAATCAATCATCATTTGATTTTTTGATCTTTACTTATGTATTGCCTATTTCCCACACTAACTTGTAAGCTCCATAAGAAAAGACATCTTGTCTGTCTGGTTCATCTTTGTATTTATGGAATGTACTACAGTACCTGGCACAGAATAGGTATCAAGTAAATATTACATAAATAAAAGAATGAGTCTTTTTGATTCTAGGATATATTGTAGTCTGTTTTTATAATTTCTACCAATAAGAATGTCAGCCAACCTGGTTTCCTTAATCCCATCAGCCATCCTCAATTTCACATCTTTGTTCCTGTACTTCTTTTTTGCCTAGAAGAAACCTTTTTTCTCCACAAGTCAGAGTCTCCCTAATTCAAAATCTTAACTCATCTCTTGTAATTAACATGTCTTACATACTCTAAGTCTCACTGAGATTTTTCCACTCTAACCATCTAGATCCTTTCTACCAATAGTACTTATTTTTACCTCTATATTTTAAACTGTATTTATTTTCTAATGTTAATCTTCTAGGTGCATTAATCTTTTATTTTTAAATTATGAAAAATAGAGCATTTGAAGGATAGGGTCATATTATTTTTCTGCTTTATATCTCCTCTCTCCTAACAGTCTTGGTTTCCCTTCATCTCAATCCTGCCCCTCTCCTTCTCTTATACTCATGGGCGCACATGCATATACACGTCTCATAATAGTAACAAATAATAGACACTTAACAAATGGCCATTGAAAAAAATTTGCTAGGGTCATTTTGTTAAACCCTAAGGAGGAAGGACTTATGTTTAGGGAACCCTTGGAAAATATGGGTCCTCCATGAACTTACTCAGAATGCCAGGAAAGATGATAAAAACAGGAACTGAGACCCATTATGTATGATGCATCGTAGTATTTTGTTATAAGAAAACTGGGACCATTCTTAGATAAAATTAAATATGAGATTGCCTAATGACTCCCATACTTACTGTTAAGATGCTACTCTGAATATCTTATGTTGAAATAAAAGAGACTTATTGGCATAGTATGTGATACATTTTATGTCCAATGATTAATAAAAGATGTATATTAACTTAAAGAAGCTTTGCATTTTAATAATCAGCTTAGGACAATTGCATTTGTATATATTTACTATGGCTGGATTTAAATTTCAAGACCCATTCCAGTGAACATGAACGTCAAGAATTATTTAATTAATTGAATATGAAATATAAAATTATTCAAAAATAAGATCTAACAATTTGTTATTTTGCTGTTTTTGGTATCAGCTTTAGAATATAGTTGGCTATGAAATTAATCTTAGTTTGACTTAAATTCTGAGAGAATATACAATATCGAGTTTTCCTATGTTAATCTTATAAAATACGTTTATTATTTAATAATATTTGCAGAGAAAAACACATATTCTTTGGCATAATCCATTTGGGTTCACTACCCATAATTACAATGGGGAAATATTTTTATATTTATGGTTGTTTAGGTAATCTCACTAGTGGCTGTGGTACATTCTGTAATTTGTCTCTCTGAACATCCATTCCAAACCATCTTCTCTTTCCTCCTTTATTAAAGAAGCTAAAAAGCTAAACACTCAATTTTCCCTACCACCTTCTAGGCAAGCGATGGCCATGAGACACAGTTCTGGCCAATGAACTAAAAGGAAACAGGAAGGACCTTCTTTTTTACATAAAAAGACGAAGTTTGATAGAATAAATTTAGATCTTGAGTGCAGCAGTTAACGTGTGACATGAGGTATAGCATGAAGATGAATGTCTATAAGCTAAGGATGAAGGAGGTAGAAAGATGAAATGAGTCAGGTCCTTAATGGCATCAGTGAATGACATACCATACCAGCTCAGGACTGCCAACTGTAGGATTTCTTGTTGTATGGAACAAATAAATTCCTTGGAGTTAAGCCATTGTTTCTAGCATAAATTTTCTGGTATTTGCAATTGAACACATTCTTAACTAATACACAGGTTCATATTTAAACTGAATTACACAGAGACTGTATTTAATAACTTCAAATCAATAAATATTTAGAAAACATTTAGTTTTATCTTAAAAACCCTAAAAAGTTTAAGTCCTATTTAAAATTAATAAGCATGACCCTATCCTTTAGTACCGGGAATGCTTTGTTATAGTATATACAACTTGTAGAATAAAATATATCAGCAAATATTCACAGAAAAGAAAGAATTCATATACTACTTCAGTCTCTAACAGATGGTTGAAATTTCTTTGCTGAGCAGTTTGCTGAACAGTTTGAGAACAGAGGGACACAGCGTTTTTACACATTTTTGAAAATGTCTACCGTGTATTAATGTCTAATGTTCAGGTAACCCTTTCAGTTACTCATTCAATAGACATGTGTTGAATGCCCATGCTTCTTTTCTATGGATGAGTAATGAAAACTCTCTACTTCTTCTTATACCATCTCACAAATCTGTTAATTTTTCTCCCTAAAACTGATAGAGACCTTCCACCTTACAGTAAAGATTTACCAATAAGCATGCTAATATCCTTTCCAATATCGTTAAGCCATTAAATTTGTCATGTTGCATTTATTGCTTTCCTTTGAATATTGAAATAATTGCTAAAATAAACAAGTGAAAAATTTTTATGGTGGAGAAAACTTGTTTTCAATCAATTCAATCTTTCAATCAAGATGAGTGGGTAGATCTGTAATCCCAATAAAGAATTTTAGTTAGAGTATATTCCTAATGACTTTATAGCTATATAGTTTATAGTTTAATTTCTGTTAAATTAAGTTTATTTCTTTCCCCCCCATTCATTTTCATGGTTAATAGTTGACATTATTTGAGGTCATTACTATTCTAAAATAATGCCAAATTTATACTCAAATGACTTTATTTTAAAATTTACTTATTTCTTATGTTTGATACATGATTTAAAAGTTACAAAAGGATATATGTGAAAAGTAGGTCTTCCTTATTTCTTCCCAGACACACAGTGCCCCTTCTTGAGGCAACTACTCCCCAATTCCTTATGTAGTCTTACCTAAAATTATTTTAAATTTACTCCTTTATCTAATGGGCACTCAAACAATTATAGGTATAAAAATGTTTTACAACTGAGGTGATTGCATTGCTAAATTAATTTCCAAAATAAAATTTTATTTTGTGTCCTGAAAGCACTAGGATGATTTTAGGACACCCTGTTAAGGGTAAGTGTGGAGGTAATAAATATTCTAAGCAGAGACAAAGTTCTAAGATCTCCACTGAATAAATATTATCTTCAGATAATTAACAGAGGGGTTTTTATTATTCAGCTTTGCTGAATATACATAGAGGAAATGACAAAAATAGGCATAACATCAAATCATAAAGACTTGATTAGTGAAAGTTTAAAGGCCAACTCTTCATTTTATGACATGCTTCAAATAAAAACTCGGGGTCTGTATCTTATATAGCTCATGAGATTATTATGGTCACTGGTTGATGTAGTTGTGATTTGAAAGATGTTTTAATGAGGCATTTTTGGATGCATATTTTCAATTCCATTCCCACTTAGGAATGTTTGAGCATTAAGAAAGATTAATCAGAAAACAATGCCTCCCCCCACCCAACACACACACTTTTAGTAGCACTTTTTGTTTAAAGACTACAAAAGAGATGTGTGTTTTGAATTTTAATCAATAATGATCAAGAAAAAAGTGAAACCAGAAGATCATAGTTTGAGGGGATCAGAAAGAAATTAGTATAATGAGATAAGTCAGCAATCTATTTGTAGTTGTAAAATCTAGCCTATGTGTCTCTATTATAAATGCAATTTGTGTTTATTGTGGAAGCTTTGAAAAAAACAGATAAAGTAAAAAGGAAAAACAGAATCACCCAGAGATAATGACGACTAACATTTTTTTGTATATTCTTTTGTCTTGTTAAGCATTTATACACATTTTATAAAAACTTATAACCGTACGAACATGTTCCATGATCTACTTTTTACTGAATACATTATGAATGTGTTTTCATATAATTGTTCTAAACATAATTTCCATATTTTCTTCATTATAAAGAGCACAATGTTTTAAATCCCTATAAATAAATTCTTGCTTCTTCTATACATATTTCCATGGTATAAATTACTAGAAAAGAACTTACTAGCTCAAAGGGCGTGCAATTTTCCGAGACTCCCATCATTAATAAGCCATTATTTCTTATTATTAAAAGTTTTGGTGACAGATAGTAATCTCTATTTAATGTACATGCCTGATTACTAAAAAATTAGCTATTTATAATGTAATTATTAGAAGGCATGAAGTTTTAAGAAAAATTTAATCGCTGAATTTCAATAGCCATCTCAGTCATGAAATTTTTCAGAAGTTCATTGTTTCAACAAATATTTTGAGCACCTACTCAAAATTTCTATGTGTTAGGGAGTCTAACCTATTTCAAGAAGATTAAAGAGCATTCCAAACTGTTATGGGTTACCTTTAAAATTAGTTAATAACTTTGGATTAATGTTCCAAGGCTGTTCTAAGCTGGGTTTCCTACCACCTATTCTGTGTGGTACCTTTTATTCATGATGCCACATGTAATATGGGCAATAACTATGATCTGGCTCTCACTTTACTAGCAATTTGTTGAGTGGTTTCTACCTACTGACAGATCCTTAAATATTATGCAAGTTTTACAAAGATGATGAATCACACAGTAAAACCAATTATGTCTGACCTTGTCCCATTTGAAACAAAAAAGGCATTTATATAGACATCACTTAAACTTCTCTGTATGAAAAAATGAGGTTCTATTTCCCTCATTACAGTTAGAAAATATAAACCACAGCTGGTTAAAGCTACTCTCTCAATGCAATGGAAACCCAAATGCAAACTGGATAGAAGAAAAGATTATCCATAGAGGATAGAGAAATTTTTGAGATCTAAATATCATCTTATATGATCTAATAAATTTGAACTACATTATCAACATCATCCTATAATTTCTTAGGATATCAAGTTATTTGGTGTATTTTATTACAGTAAGTTTAAAAAATGTTAAAAAATAATAATCTCACAAAATTAACACTCCTTTCTTAATGATTGGATGCCAGAATTATCTTCTAAAGTAGATGTAAAATTTCCTTAAAATTTTTTTGAGATTTGAAAACCTTGCATTAAAATTGAACACCTGAAAAAAACCTATTCTTATAATTAAAAACTCATTTATAGCTTCCTGATTCCAGTAATAGTGTAATTCTTCAAGATATTCTTTTAACCTCTTAGTATCCTTGTAGAAGTTATAAGTATAACTTATTTCTGAGATCTCAACTTTCTCACACACACACACACACACACACACACACACACACAGAGTACATGACATAACCTGAAGCTGTGGGAACAGAACAATAGAAAAATTTTAGACAAGGTGTCTGGGAAGGAGAAGAGAAGCTGGGAACATGTGGAAAAGATATAATTAACCCCTTCAAACACAAGCTCTTAAACAATGTTTCTCTCACAAAATTACCCAAATCTCTACTAATAGTGAAGAGTGGAGGAATAGAGGTAAAACATTTTTTAACTCACGTAAAATTTTACCCTGAATAGCCCAAATTTTGAGTTTGCTGACTTATTACCATCAGTTCGGATGATCTGTCCACTTCATGCCACACTCTGAAGTTTGCCAACTGTATCTCAGGGAAGCTTGGAGGGTGGCCCCAAAGTGCATTGTCCTTCAATAAAGCCTCATGGAGGCGAAGCAGTCCTATTTCCTGGAACAGACTTCTGCAGTAAGAATCTGAGAGGTAACAGATGACTTTAATGACATTGTGCAGGTGCCAGCAGAACCACAGAGGAGCAATGCTTCTAAATTGTGAGTTATAAACGCAGCCATGTTGTAGACAGATGTATGCAGGTGACACCAAGAACTTAAGAATAGGAGGTGATCATCCGACTGGAATTACAGGCAGTGGACAATCCCTAAACTGAATCATTAAACACAAATGGATGATCTGTCAGAGAATAATGACTTTTAGGACTTTCATTCTCGCTCTAATGCTTGATAATAATGACCTTTCAGAATGGCTGATATCGTTGGAATTTCATCTGCTACAAAGAAAGAAAACCAGTAAATGAATCAGTTTCTGAATGAAGGTAGAAAACTGTCCCTGAAAAGAAAGCAGAATGACAGTTGTTGGAGAGTAAGAACTGGTGTAGAACTGAAATATGCATTTAACAAACAAAACTCTTTCATTACCTCCTAATTTAATCTCATGGGGTTGTGTAGGGCGGAGGAGGAAGGGAGCGGGGGTGGGGGGTGGCGAGGGGAGAGAGAGAGGGAGAGGGAAAGAAACAGAGACAGAGACAGAGAGACAGAGTGGTGCTGAATTATTTTACTGGAGACAGTAATGTCCAGGTCATAAGCTTAAGCTTGACACAAAAAAAATTGAATCCCCAGACAACATGTCACTATATAGAGAGCTCCTCCTCCCACAAAAGCCTGAAATTTGAGACCTAGCACTTTTAATTTCACAAGAGCCTGCTTATGATACATTAGCCTGTCAGCAGTAAGAGGTGTGTTTTAGTGACCATTCATGTGATTGTATTTCTGTAACATGCAAGGCTCTGTACCAAAGGTTGCCATAGAGGACTTTATGGTGTAGGTCAAAGGTCTGCAAGGTTTCCATAAAGGTCCAGGTAGCAAATATTTTAGGTTTTTAAGGCCAGATGGTTTCTACTGCAACTATTTAACTCAGCCACTGTAGCACAAAAGTAGCCTTAGATAATATAAATATAAGTAAATATAAATATAAATATATACAAATAAGTGTGGCTCTTTCCCAGAAATCTTTATTTATGGACACTGAAATTTGAATTTTGTATAATTTGTATGTCATAAAAATTTTTTAACCATTAAAACTATAAAAACCACTTTTAATTCACAAGTTATATAAAACAGACAGTAGACTAAATTTAGCTTAGTCTAACCCCTTGGTCTAGGTTATAATAAATGGAAGATAGTTGCTCTGAGGATGTACAAACAAAATTTCTGTAAGTCTACAAAGATTAGAGGGAACTCTTACGTCAAAATTTCATGAAGGAGGTGGTGATATTTGAAATGAGTTGAAGGACGGAATTTTAATTTTAAAAAATTTTACATTTAATTATTTTTTACATTTCTATTCACTCATTTGATACCATATTAAGCTCATTCCTAGAAAAATCTTAAATTCAAAGAATATGTGACACTGAACAAATATATTCCTGTATATTGTGACCCAGCAGTGATTATGTTTTACATGCTATAATTTTCTATGGTAAGAACACTTAATATGAAATCTACCCTCTTAACAAATTTTTAAGTGCTCAATACAAAATTGTTAAATGTAGGCACAATGTTGTACCACAGATCTCTTATATCTTATCATCTTGTGTAATTGAAATTTATACCCATTGAACAGCAGGTCCTCATTTTCCCCTCCCTCCAGTGCCTGGTAACTACTGTTCTACTTTCTGTTTCTATGAATTTGACTACTTTAGGTATCTCATATAAGTGGAATCATCAGTATTTGTCCTTTTGTGATTGGTATATTTTCCCTAGCACAGTGTCCTCCAAGTTCATCCATGTTTATCCAAAAGAATTGAAATCAGGGTCACAAACAGGTATCTGCACTCCCATGTTCATTGCAGTATTATCCACCATAGCTAATATGTACAAAATGTAATGTCCATTACCAAATGAATGAATTTTTTTAAATGTGGTACACACACACACACACACACACACACACACACACACACACACTGGAGTATTACTCAACCCTAAAAAAGGAAAAGAATCCTATCATGAGGGATTTTGTAGATGGGTTGGAGATCCACACAGGGACACTTTTGTGGGTAAAAGGGAGCACTGATAATGGTTACTCCAGGACTAAACCCTGGCTGTTCCATGCAAATTTGGACATATGGGTTATTCCAAGAGAAGAAATCTAAAGGGGCATTAGCAGAGAACCCTGAGTATAGTCAAGGGAGAGGGCATGGGTGTACTCAATGAATGAAAAAGCCCAAGTTGGTTGAAGCACATTGAGAGGAATGGTGGGAGATAAAGCTAGAAAGATAGTGTGGGGCTTGAATTAGGATTGAACTTGTAGGTTCTTAAACATAAAGCCAAGACATTTGGAAATTACTAAATAGATGGTGGAGAGGCACTGCCATTTTTTAAACAATGAAATGACATCATCACATAACAGTGATAATCAGTGATGTGCAGACTGAATTGGATCAAGCAGAGACTATATGCAGGAGTCCAATTAAGAGACTACGGCAATAGCTTGAAGAGAAGATCAGAGAATTTGGACGGAATCCAGGTAGCAGGAATAGAAAGGAAGGGGTAGATGAAAGACACACCAGAGAAAAGGAGTCAAGAGAATTTGTCAATTGAATATAAAAGATAAGCTAAGAAAGGGAAAGTCAAAGGAAACTCCCAGGATTTAAATTGAGGTTAATATAGACATAGTATATTTGTGGGTTCCAGATAGGAAGGATGGGGATATCTGCAAACACATAATACAATTGGGATCATATTCTTCATACTGCAATTTGGAAAAATAGATATGTTAGAAACGGTATTTCTGTAGTTTAACTTTTGAAAATACTTTTACACCAGGGCAGCTCAATCTGAATAGGGTTTTGAATAGCTTTCTGATAAATGTGAAAGTGAGCATCTTGTTTTGGAAAAGTTGTTCTTTGATTTGGAGGTAGGGTGAGGGAGAGACTTGGGGCATATTTCTCTTTAACTATTCTTTCTTTCTTCTTTCTGGGACCCGGTGGGACGCAACACATTTTAGTTTATCACAATGGTTCTTAGTGCTTTCTATGAAAGTAAAAATGAATCCACCTGAGGTATAGGTACAGCTATGAGAGGTCTCTAGCTAAAATATGATTGAGAATGATTTTCAACCATGAGCTGGTATCACCTAGTTATTTCTATAACTGTCTTGAGAGTCTTAAAATTATCCAAATTAAATCTTTAGTTTTTAAAAACAACTCATTTCCCGTGGTTGACTTCGAGTTTCAAGACCAGAAATGATACAGAAACTATAACAACAGTAGAACAGATCAATGAGACCAGGAGCTGGTTCTCTGAAAAAATTAATAAAATTGATAAACCCCTAGCCAGACTTAATCAAAAAAGAAAAGAGAAAGGACCCATATAAATAAAATCACAAATGAGAGAGGAGAAATAACAAACACCACAGAAATACAAACAATTATCAGAGAATATTATGAAAAATTATATGCCACCAAATTGGACAATCTGGAAAAAAATGGATAAATTCCTAGAGACATATAAACTATGAAAACTGAAACAAGAAGAAATAGAAAACTTCAACAGACCGAAAATGAGCAAAGAAATTGAATCAGAATCAAAAATCCCCCCACAAACAAAATTCCAGGCTCAGATGGCTTCCCAGAGGAATTCTACCAAACACTTAAAGAAAAATTAATACCTATTCTTCTCTAACTGTTCTTAAAAAAAAAAAAAAAAAAAACAGAAATGGAAAGAAAACTTCCAAACTCATTCTGTAAGACCAGCAATACCCTTATTCCAAAACTGGATAAAGACCCCACTAAAAGGAAGAACTACAGGCCAAAATTCCTGATGAACATGGATGGAAAAATTCTCAACAAGATACTAGCAAATTGAATCCAACAGTATATTAAGAGACTCACTCACCACGATCAAGTGGGATTTACTCCCGGGTTGCAAGTGTGGTTCAATATTCTCAAATCAATCAACGTGATACACAATGTTAATGACAGAATAAGAACCATTTGATCCTCTCAATAGATGCAGAAAAAGTATTTGACAAAGTACAACGTCTATTCATGATAAAAACCCTCAACAAAGTAGGGATAGAGGGAACATACCTCATCATAAAGGCCACATGTAAAAAACCCAATAGCTAATATCATCCCTAATGAGGAAAACCTGAGAGCTTTTCCTCAGGATGTCCACTCCACCACTGTTATTTAACATAGTACTGGAAGTCCTAGCCTCAGCAATCAGACAACAAAAAGAAAAAAAGGTACCCAAATTAGCAAGGAAGAAGTCAAACTTTCACTATTTGCAGATGACATGATATTCTATATAGAAAACCCAAAAGACTCCAAAAAAATTGCTAGAACTGATACACTAATTTAGTGAAGTCACAGGATATAAAACCAACACACTGAAATCTTTTTTGCATTTCTATAGACCAATAATGAAGCAGCAGAAAGAGAAATCAAGGAAGGAATCCATTTATAAATTGCACCCAAACCCACAAGATACCTAGGAATAAACCTAACCATAGAGGTAAAATATTTGTACTCTGAAAACTAGAAAACATTTATGAAAGAAAGTGAGGAGGACACAAAGAGATGGGAAAACATTCCATGCTCATGGATTGGAAGAACAAATGTTATTAAAATGTCTACACTACCCAAAGCAATCCACATATTTAATGCAATCCCTATAAAAATACTAAGAACATCTTTCTCAGAGCTAGAACAATCCTAAAATTTGTCTGAAACCACAAAAGAACCCCCAAATAGCCAAAGCAATCCTAAAAAGAAAAACAAAGCTGGAGATATCATGATTCTGGACTTCAAGCTATATTACAAAGTTGTATTGATCAAGACAGTATGGTACTGGCACAAATACAGACATATAGATCAATGAAACAGAATAGAAAAACCAGAAATGGACGCACAACCATATGGTCAACTAATCTTTGATGAAGCAGGAAAGAATATCCAACGGAAAAAAGACAGTCTCTTTAGCAAATGGTGCTGGGAGAATTAAACAACAGCATGGAGAAGAATGAAACTGGACCACTTTCTTACACCATACACAAAGATAAACTCAAAATGGATGAAAGACCTAAATGTGAGACAGGAAACCATCAAAATCCTAGAGGAGAACACTGGCAGCAACCTCTTTGACCTTGGCCACAGCAACTTCTTACTATACATGTCACTGGATGCAAGGGAAATAAAAAATGAACTATTTGGACTTAAGATAAAAAGCTTCTGCATAGTGAAGGAAACAAGAAAACTAAAAGGCAACCTTTGGAATGGGAGAAGATATTTGTAAAGGATATGTCTGATAAAGGATTAATATCCAAAATCTATAAAGAACTTACCAAACTTAACACCCTCCCCAAAGAAATAACCCAGCTAAAAAATGGGAGGGCATAAATAGACATTTTCCCAAAAAAGACATACAGATGGCTAATAGATACATGAAAAGATGTGTGACATCACTCATCATCAGAGAAATACAAATCAAAACTACAGAGAAATATCTCCTCACACCTGTCAGAATGGCTAAAATTAACAACATAGGAAACCAGCAGGTGTTGGCCAGGATGAGGAGTAAGGGAAACCCTCTCACTGTTGGTGGGAACGCAAACTGGTGCAGCCACTCTGGAAAACAGTATAGAGGTTTGTCAAAAAGATAAAAATAGAACTACTCTTATGATCCAGCAATTGTACTACTGGGTGTTTACCCAAAGGATACAAAAATACTGATTTGAAGAAATACATGCACCCTGATGTTTATAGTAACTTCATCAACAATAGTCAAACTATGGAGAGAGCCCAAATGCCGAATGACTGGTGAATGGATAAAGAAGATATGGTGTGTGTGTATATATATGTGTATATGCACACACACAATGGATAATTACTCAGCCATAAGAAGAATGAAATATTACCATTTGTATGGATGTGGATTGAGTTAGAGAGTATTATGCTAAGCGAAATAAGGCAGAGAAAGACAAATACTTAGGATTTCACTCATAAGTGGAATTTAAGAAACAAAACAGATGAACATAGTGGGGAAAAGAGAGAGGCAAACCAGAAAACAGACTCTCAACTGTGGAGAACAGAGTTACTGGAGGGGAGGTGGTTGTGAGGGATGGGTTAAATGGGTGATGGGCATTAATAAGGGCACTTGTGATGAGCATTGGGTGTTATATGTAAGTGATGAACAGCTAAATTCTACATGTGAAACTAATATTACACTGTACATTAAGTAACTGGAATTTAAATTAAAACTTGAAAAAATAAAAATAAAAACAATTCATTTCCTATAGAATACTTAGGATTATGACAGATGCCCTGAAGTAAAAAGAGATGAACAATAAGATGCTACGACTTCTAAAAATTTGAATTAAGCTTCTGCTATGTTCCTCACAAAATGGTGCCCAAGTTATATTTGATATTTTGTCCAAATTCAATTTTCCAATAGTTTTATATTTTTTTAAGTTTCTTTATTATTTATTTTGAGAGAGAGAGAGAGAGAGAAAGAATCCCAAGCAGGCTCTTCACTGTGAGCACAGAGCTCCAAGAGGGGCTGTATCTCATCAACAGTGAGATAGTGACCTGAGCTACCCAGGTGCTCCCAATAGCTTCCTAAACAGTATTCCCCCCCCCCCCCCCGGACGGAGTATATCTGAGGAAAGGGAGAAAAGCATTAATGGGGAAAAATGGCAGGTAATTGTAATTTCCTGATTTTACACACACGTGGGCACACACCCACAACCCTATTTTAAGAGGAAATTTCTAAAATAACAGAGAGGTTCATGTTGAAAATGGCGGAGGCAGCTGGGTGCCAGATTTTGGGGCTGCTAGGTGGGTCCTGGGCATAGTTGAACGGGTCTAGGTGGAGTGGCAACCACAGTGATGAGGGTTCAGCTCGCCTGTGGAATGCCCTCACCTACTTTGTAGTGCTTTCCGGCATGGGATTGATAGTGCTGAACATATTCCTGAAGTCACACCATGAGAGCACAAGAGAGCAGAGTTCTTTGTCGCCTACTCCCATCTCCGCATCAGGTCCAAGCCCTTTACATGGGGAGATGGTAATTACACTCTATTTCATAACACTCACGTGAATCCACTTCTGACTGGCTATGAAGATGAATAAAGAGAACTTGGACCACTACCCAGTGGGGACCACAGCACTGGTCTGGACCATGAATCTGCACTGGGAGGAGAAAAGTATATGGGACCTTAAGCTCAACTTCCTTACTTGTGTTGAATGATGACCAGTATACTGATATTCCATCCCTTTGCTTTAGGAGGAGATAACTTAAATAAATAGACTGGACCATGAAAAAACAAACAAAAACAGAAAAAAGGAAACAAATCACTACAGGAACAAATTCAGAAACAGGAATGTTTTATCTAGAAAAACTCTCCTGCTTTTTGAGATGAATTTTCTATTCATAATTTTCAGTTTGTTCAACATTCTTTTGTGTTTAAATAATATAAAATTAAGCAGTCTGGCCAGGGGGTATGGTCCACTCTTTCTCTAAATCCGTGTACCAGAAAAACAAAGCAGACTTGAATACATTATCCTCCCTGGTCTCAGAATATAATCCCCAACACCTGAAAGTGTGAATTATTGAGAAATGCTATTCCACTATGATAGGAACTGCTGGGGGGTGGTTGTGTGGGCCTGGAGTAGTCCATGGTGCTGTAGACTGTCCTTGGCACCAAAAAAAGAGAGAAACCATAGTGTAAAACCTAAATTGGACCAAAACTCCAACTAATGCCTATTTGTCAGTGCCAGTAGCTGATGAGTATGGGTTTTAGTCTTAAAAAATTTCCTTTTGGGGTCTGCTTCTTTGTGCCTTGTCCTTTCAGATTGGTAAGTTTCCTACATTCATCTTTCTAGTATGTTTACCCTTCCTTGTGCTTGCTACATAGCATCATAAATATGTAACATTATAATGCTATGTAATATTAGTTTATTATAAAAAAGCATTATAGTACATATTATATATAATGTGAGTATATAGATATAAACATATTATAGAAAATAATTACAAGATGGTGGCCAATTTGGCTGATGCTTCTGGTCACACCCACTCTCCCTCTTCTTGGTAGTTATTATTAAACACAAGGGCTTTGACAACTCCAAGATTTCTAATTAAGGCACACCAGCGTTCTAATTTTCCCTCCTTTAGTTCCCTATCTGCAGGCATCACACTAATTTAACAACTGCTCTCAATTTAACAACCCCTCTGACAGGATGAAAACCTGATCCTGAACAGGATATGTCAGAATTCATGTGAACCAGATACTCACCTCACCCCCAAGCAGGTTTTTGCTTTTCAGTGACTGTCAAAGAAAGAAAGCTAGAGCACCTGTTTCTTCCCTTTTTACTACTATTCTCATAATTCTTAGACAAAATGAAATTTAAAATTCCTGGGTTGTATTTGGATTTAAGCAAATGATAGTTTGTTTCTGGATTGAGCATGATTAACTTTCTCTATGAAAGATTCATTTCCTATTGAGGTAATAGGAACATGTGAAAAAAATTTAGATATGGCTAACTTGAGGCTTTACAGAAAATTGAAATAATATTAGAATAAGTACTAAATTAAAAGTGTTAGGCATGGGAGACCTAGATATTTGGTTTACCTTACCCTCTCTCTACCTCTCTCTCACGGACCTTAAATAAGTCAACTCACCTAAAAACCTAAAGGTATCCTTAAGAAACTCACAATGTATGTGAATGCAGTAAAGGTATAGTAGGGCTTTATCAATGTAAGGTATTATTGTGTCTGTTACTGTACAACTCCTATTCGTTATTATTACTACCACCATCACAAAAAATAGTGTGTAACCTCAACCTCCCTGTGCTAAAATATTAGAGTATATATCCATATGCCCTCAAGAGCCAGAAGTTCTTCCTATGAAAATTCTCATGTGCAACTTTTAATCCTCTCAAATAATTTAATCTTTTTTCTTTACTAATACATTTTTCATTAAGTTTTCAAGTAGAGAATAGGTGTATTGTTTTTCACTTTCAAGCATTTGGCCTTCCAGACCACTTATAAGCTGAACAAGATATAATATTAGAAGTAGGAAATACTTTAGTTGAAAGAATTGAGCATCTCTACTGGATTTTAGCCTGATTTGTGATTCTTAGAAAATCACTGAATCTCTATCAAGCCAGATTCTCTCTAAACCTAATTTGGCAATATCTAATTTATAGAATAGTTGGTAAAAGTACAGTTTTGAGCCATTTTGTTTTTTAATGCATTAGATACACTATTGTTAGTATAGTTGCACCTCTACACCCCATAGAAAGTTTGTGTAGTCGGTCATTTATTTAATAAATAGTATGCTTTAAATATGTGTATAGAAAGATAATGGAGAAAGGGGGAAATAGATGTTTTATATGTTGATGTTGTTATATTCCAGTCTCTAAAAATATCTTACAAATAAAGAAGCAAGAGAGAATAAACGTGAAGAATCCTGGGGAAACTTCTTTAATCATGGAGCTATGACCACTCCATTGCTAATGAAGCCTTTGATTACAGAAATACATCTGATAAACCTTTCAGAATTACTGGGTATAAAATGGCATATCACAATTATTATTTTTCCCCTTTCCCATATTTGTTCACTAAATAAGATGTCGTGTTGGATCGCTTTTAATTCTTTATTCCTTTTTGTTTTTAGGAGTTGTACAGATGTTCTGTGCTGCATAATCTTCATACTGTGCATTATTGGCTACATTCTTTTAGGACTTTTGGGTGAGTAAATACGGGTATAGAAGATACGTAAAATTTGCTAATGAAGTAACTAAGTCAATGTCCCATTTTTAAAATTAATCATTTTCTTCACAAAGCCTTGTTATTATTGATTCTTGTCTTTTCTGGAGGGAATGTGCCTCACCAGTACTCATTGGGTAGCAGATTCAATGAATAATAAACACAAAGTAATTTATTCAAAGACAAACCCTAATTACTTAAGTAAGTACAATTATAAAGAAGGAAAAAAAAATTATGGTTTCTTTTTAATCACTTTTGAAATTCTGTTAAGCTGCTAATTATGTTCATGTTGCTGTTTACTAATATGTACCAAGACCTAGATTAGTTGAGATAATACATAAACTTTTCTTTTTATAAGCAAATTTAAAAGAAGGAACAATCATTAAGAATTTTACCACATAATTCATTGATGTTTAAGAAGTCTCATTGTCTTTGCCTACCAGAAAGAGATATTCTGTTGTTTACTGTTAGCTTAAAGATTTTTCTATGAAAGTGAAAATAAAGAGGATAAATATACAAATTATTTGCATTTTTAAAAAACTAGCAGAGGATAGTGAATATTTTCTGTAAAAAGTTTCACAATTGCATGTAAATATATCACTATTTCCCTCTGAGACTTAAGTCCTGCCCCTTAGATGCTGACTTAGGAAACTTTAATATATTATTATTAGAGCAGGGGCCAGAAAACTTCATTAATTCTAGTACCAATAATGAATGGCCTAGAGTTAGTGTGGATAGAATGCATAAGTAGCTGTGCCTACATTGGAAACAATGGAAAATGCTCTTCCCTGTTCTTCAGTTTTATCTCCCATTAAGAGAAATACTTTGAGAATAGCAATTAAAACTAATTTCCAAAAGATCATCTCAGTAATATTATGCAAAAGCTATACAGAATTGGAGAATTCAAAAAAGTAAGGCAGGAAGAAAAGTAGGGAGAGAAGAATAAAGGAGAATAAACCACAAAATTAAATAATGTTTTCTAAGACCTTCAGAAGATTCCTTGGTTATTTCTTCAGAGTATTTTAACTTGAAAACATTAAAGCCATTATAGCACAATACACAGTCTATAAATTGAATATTACAACATAAATTTCCTTACAGAATTAACAGAATTTTAGCTTCTCTAACTTTGGGACACATTTTTCTGATCTAATTTTTTTGGTTGTTTTTACTTTTTGTCATAGAATTGAAATTGGTTGCATAAGAGAAAGAAGAGTTGGAGTCAAGTTGATCTAGGGTTTGCTTGCATTATTTGGTGGACTTGGGCTGGTTTCTTAACCTCAATTTTCTCATCTGTGAAATATAGGAACACTACCTACTTTGCAGGGCTGTTGTGAGAAGTAAATGAAATGATATCCAGGTATACAAATAATAGTACATAATACTGCTAGGCAGTATTTCATTTGCTGCCATTGTGTATTCCAGTTGTTCTGAATTTTAAGAAATTGTTTTTAAATTAATTTATTATATCATCTCTCTATGGCAACCCATAATTTTGGTTATTAAAGTTTGAATGCACACAGAAACTTCACAAGGATCTCTTAGTTTGCCTGGAATCTTTCCATCAGGGGATCTTCTGGCATAACAAATAAGTCTCCTCCATATCTCAGAGCCAGTGTGTTGTAATCCACAGAGAAATGTGTTCTGTCCTTATATAGAACTGGGAAAGCCACTGCCACTCTCCTGTTGACACAGTAGAGAAAAGGGATGGGAGTGCACACCGTCATTCCCTATGGAGCAAAATAAGGACTTTGCTTCTTTAAGATCTCCGGATTTGGTTTATAAATACCTTAATTAATATAAATAAGTTGGAGGATAAATGTTCCTCAGTGAAAAACTGTGTTCAATACTGGATTTAGTGATTCTTCCACATTAATCCTGATGCCACTGATTAAAACGAATGACTCACAAAATTTACTGAATATACATGTATACATATGTGTGTGTGTATTTATATACTTTTCTCATTCCTGAACCACAAATAGTCTAACTAGTCTAAAATAAACTTACCTCTTCAGTTATGTCTTATATTGGATTTAAAGGAAGAACGGCAGAAAACGATTAGCAGAGGTTACCAGGAGTGTGAAAAATTTTTTGGCATGAAAGAATATATACCTTCACCTGAGAAAAGATGATGTTATCTCAGTCACACCAATATGTTATAAGTAGTGTGAAAATCAATAAAAGGAAATATTTTTAAAAAAATTTTAACGTTGATTTATTTTTGAGAGAGACAGAGTGTGAGTGGGAGAGGGGCAGAGAGAGGGAGATGCAGAATCTGAAGCATGCTCTAGGCTCTGAGCTAGCAGCACAAATGTGGGGCTTGAACTCATGAACCATTGAGATCATGATCTGAGCCAAGTTGGCCACTTAACCGACTGAGCCACTGAATGCCCCAAGGAAATCTTGTTTAAGATGGAGTTGGGAGGCCAACAGAGGAGCTCTCCTGCCTGCCACTCGTCATTGATTGCACATCCAATGGGAAGAGAGGTACCACCCAAGTCAGTAGGACTTTACTTATTTATTTTAAAAGATACAAGTGTTTTTATTTTATTTTTAAGCTTTAATTCCAGTATAGTTAACATACAGTGTTATAGCAGTTTCAGATTTACAATACAGTGATTCAACAAGGTCAGTCCTGCTTTAGCTGCTACTTTACTATCCCTGCAGAAGGAAGAAAAGTCTCACCCCAGCAACAGCCCAGCCAATGAGAGACAGTCACAACTCAGCACATGAAAAGCCACTATACTTCACTTCCCAGGTTACTCCAGTTGAGTTTTTGATTATAATAGCCCTCTCAACTTCCTTTTTTGCCCTATTAAAGGAGTGTTCCTCTTCAGTTTTGTTGTAGCTTGCTCTGCTATTCCCAGGTAAACCTGTTTTTGCCGGTAAACCAACTGGCAGTTTTATTTTAAAGGTTAATAGTGGTTTGACATCTTTTGCCATTTTGTTAGATCAGGACCTTCTAAGGCATATCTTCCATCCATTTCTTTTCGTAAGGAGTTTTACCATGAAAGAGCCATGTTTCTCACAAATTCAGCTGAGGAAAAAAACAAAAAAACAACCTGTTCTTTGCCCTTTATGTGGAATATGGCCAGCTAGGTAACACTTGGATGCAACAAAGGCACTTGAAATTTTTCTGTTTCAGAAAATTTTTCTGCTAATGAAAAGCAGAAGTGGAGTCTGGATAGAAGGTAATCACATCTCCTTGAAAGATCAAACTAACGTTTATGATAATAGCTCTCTTTTGTCCCACTTCACTGATGGTTGCTATTCAATTATTGTACTAGCTAGAAAAAAGAATTGGAATATTTATTATGCAAATTGTCCTTTGTTATCCTTGTGCTAACATTATGCAATAATAGCAGAATTTTAACATTTAATAAATTTTTCTTTTTCTTTTATTTCCTCTTTAAAAAAATTAATTCTAGTATAGTTAAAATACTAGTTTCAGGTGTACAATACAGTGATTCAATTCTATACATTACTTAGTGCTTATCAAGGGAAGTGTACTTTTAATCCCCTTCCCCTATTCCACCCACCTCCCCTCTGATAATCATCAGTTGTCTATAGTTAAAAGTCTGGTTGTTGGTTTTTTGGGTTTTTTTGTTTTTGTTTTTTTTGGTTTGTCTTTTTATTTTTCCTTTTTGTTTTCTTAAATTCCACGTATGATCCAAATCATGGAATTTGTCATATTTCTTTTCTTTTCAAATGTATTTCCAGTTAAGTGTGTTAGTTCGTTGTGTTTACGTGGGATGCACCTGAAGTTAGGGTCCAAAGTTTGTGTTTGTTTTTGTTTTTCTGTCTTAGGGATAATTATCCCTGTTAGTTGAGATGCTAGGAAATTAACAAGAAAGTAAAATAATGTAAACAAGCCGAGAACTCTCGCCATGCTGTGAGAGGCCTAAACCACGTGGAGAAGCCCTGTGTAGGGAACTTGATCAGCAGGCTCAGCTGAGCTCCCAGAAATAGTGTTTGACATCAGCTTCATAAGGTTTTCAGATGATTGAAGCCCCCGGCAACATGTGACTGCATAAAAGATCTCAAGAGCCCCAGCTGAGCCTTCCCCAGATTTCTAACTGCTGAAATCATGAGCAAAATAAAATGGTTGTATTAAGCTAGTGGGTTTAGGGGTGTAAAAACAGATAAGCAGAACAAAATTTTGTACCTGGAAGAGGGATGCTACTTAACAAAACCTAACACATGGGCATTGGTTTTCAAACCAGGGCATGTTCAGAAACCCAATGGATTTTGAGGAAACTGTCAGAGTTCGAAGGAAAGTGAGAAAAATGCAATTAGAAACAGGAGAGAAGGGCACCTTGTGACATAGTGTTGAAAGTTTGGCAGCATTGCTGCTCCTGCTGCTGCAGATGGTAATGTGGGAGGCAAGAAATGTACCTAATGAATTCAGTGATCTAGCTAAAGATTGTGCTTAGGAGAACCACCAGCTCTGAAGAACATCATCCACACCTGGGCCTTACTTAGGTGATGAGATCCAGACCCTGAGCCTGAGCCTGATTCTTTAATTGGATGAGGCTTCTGAGGACCTTGGGAGAGTATAAACGTATTTGATTGTGGAGGGAATGTAAACAGTGTGTGGCCAGAGGCTGGACTATAGTAGTTTTAATACATGGCTGTGACTTCTTTGCCCCTCTTTCTGCCAAGAGGTATGTGCCTGTGTCTCTTTCCCTTGAATCTGGTAAAGCTTAGGATTGCTTCTTTAATAGAGAAATGAACTAAGCCAAATAAGACTAGTTAAGGGCCTTGACATGCAGGTGATGTATAGATCATTGCAAAAGATTAAAGGAAGGTCATCATGAGTCCACTGGACCTCTCAGTAGGACTGAAAGTACCAAGTACAGAGAGGAGGAGGCTTAAATTCTTCATAATTCAGTCTTAAATCCTTCATAGGATGAGGTAGAAAATAAACAAAATAGCTAAGTTAATATCTAAATGTGGTCAAACTTGACTCCATCATTTCTGGTATTAAAGTATATGGGGGTAATAATACAGCCACATGTGTACTTTTCTATTCATTGCTTCAGGAAGTCCAGCATATCATTCCCTTCCCTGACTTGAACTGCCCCAAAATGCCCAGGAAGGTGAAGTCTTACTTCCAGTTTCTAGGTGGAGAGAGAAACCTTATAGTCTACTGGAGCTCTGACATTTTGGTTGGTGCTATTTGGTATCATTTCTTAGTCAGTTACTCATCTGGATCCTTCTACTATTGTAGGGTTTCCTACACTAGGATCCAAAAATAGAGCTTTTTTTTAATGTTATTTAATGGGGTACCTTGGTGGCTCAGTCAGTTGAGTGTCTGGCTTTAGCTCAGGTCGTGATCTCATGGTTTGTGACTCTGAGCCCCACATTGGGCTTGCTGCTGTCAGCGGAGAGCCTTCTTCGGATCCTCTGTTCCCCTCTCTCTGCCCCTCCCCCCACTTGTGCTCTCTCTAAAAACAAAAATTTAAGTAATCTCTACACCCAACATGGGGCTCGAACTCATGACCCCAAGATCAAGAGTCACATGTTCCTCTGAGTGAGCCAGCCAAATACTCCCCAAAATATAGCTTTTAAGTCTTTAGGTAGTGATCAGTCATTTCTCCTCAAAGCATGACTAGTGTCTGAATGCAGCCCCTACTCTTTTAGGCCCTTATGATGCCTAAGTACCAGCTCAGTCTCTGCCTTCAAGGCAGGTTCCCTTTTGTAGTATTTAAATTCCTTTTGGCCCTAAGACCTAATTCAGGGTCAGTCGTTTCCATCCTAAATTAAAATCTCAGGGAGAAAAGTTTGAATTCTTCTTTCTTATAAAGAAAATTGATCCTCCCCAAACCAAGGAGTATAAAAAAAAAAAAAGGGAGAAACCATGTTTTCTTAACTGAGAGGTCACTCAACTGACCTTTTGAGGAACAAAAATAATTCCAAGGTGACTTTGATTCTGTCTATACACGGAAGCAATGAACAGTTCATCTTACTAATAAATAAGTATAATTAAATAAGTTATGCCTCCCCAGGTGTCCTGTTATAGTTTGTGAGCTTGGTGGTAGGATCCTAATGTTCATGGTAAGGGGAAACTGGTGATGGGCAGTGGCTCTGATAGGATGTCCCACTATGTTTTTAGTCTACTTGGGAACGAAAATGAGCATGCCTATCTGATCACAGCTTGGAAACATTGTTTTAGCACAGGAAAACCATTTCTTCCAATAAAAAAGTAAGAAATATAAAGCATTCTAGTTCCCATATTTTATTTTTTTTAAGTTTGTTTATTTTGAGAGAGAACATAAAGGAGGGGGAGAGAGAGAGAATCTCAGGCAGGCTCTGCACTGCCAGCCTGACACAGGGCTTGAACAAAAACCTGTGAGATCATGACTTGAGCCGAAACCAAGAGTCAGGTGCTTAACCAGTTGAGCCACCCAGACTCACCTCCTTTATTTTTAAAGTTGTTCTAGTAAGCTTTTCTTTTTGAAAAAAGTTTTCTTTTGGGGTGCCTGGGTGGATCAGTCAGTTAAGCATCTGACTTCAGCTCAGGTCATGATCTTAAGGTTCATGGATTCGAGCCCTGCATCGGGCTCCCTGCTGACAGTGTGGAGCTTGCTTGGGATTCTCTTTCTCTCCCTCTCTCTCTCCACCCTCCCCCCATTCACACTTTCTCTCTCTCAAAAATAAATAAACTTTAAAAATAAATAAATAAAAATTAAAAGTTTTTCTTTAAAAAATTTTAATTCCAGCATAGTTAACATACAGTGTTATATTAGTTTCAGGTGTACAATATAGTAATTTGACAATTTGATACATTACTCAGCACTCATCCTGATCAGTTTATGCTTAATGCCCTTCCCCTATTTCACCAATCCCCACCCTCCACCCATAACCATCAGTTTGTTCTCTATAGTTGAGTCTGTTTCTTGGTTTGTCTGTTTTTTGTTGGTGTGGGCTTTTTTTCCCCCACATGTGGGTGAAATCATAAGATATTTTGTCTTTCACTTATTTCAGTTAGCAGCATACTATCTATACCTATGTTATTACAAATTGCAAGATTTCATTCTTTTTTAAGGCTGAGTAATATTCTGTTGTGTGTATATATATCACTTCTTTATCCATTCATCTATCAATGGACACTTGGGCTGCTTCCATATCTTAAGTTATTGTAAATAATGTTGCAATAAACATAGAGAAGCATATATCTTTTCAAATTAGTGTTTTTATATTCTTTGGGTAAATACCCAGTAGTGGAATTACTGGGTCATATGGTAGTTCTATTTTTAATATTTTGAGTAACCTCCATAACCTGCATATTGTTTTCCGCAGTGGCCACACCAGTTTGCATTTCCATCAACAGCGCATGAGAGTTCCTGTCTCTCTACATCCTAGCTAAAAAAACTTGGTGTTTCTTGTGTTTTTGATTTTTGCCATTCTTACAGGTGTGAAGTGATATTTCATTGTGGTTTTGATTTTCATTTTCCTGATGATTAACGATGTTGAACATTCTCTCCTATGTCTGCTGGTCTACTATGTATCTTTTTTGGAGAGATATCTGTTTATGTCTTCTGCACATTTTTAAATTGGATTGTTTGTTGTTTTGGATATTGAGTTGTATAAGATCTTTATATATTTTGGATACTAACACTTTATTGGATATGTCATTTGCAAATACCTTTTCTCATTCAGTAGGTTGCCCTTCAGTAGGTAGTTTTGTTGATTGTTTTCTTTGCTGTGCAGAAACTTTTTATTTTGATGTTGTCCCAATAGTTTATTTTTGCTTTTTAAAAAATTTTTTGAGAGAGCATGAGCAGGGGAGAGGGGCAGAAAGAGACAAAGAGAGAGAATCTTAAGCAGACTCCACGTTCAGCATGGAGCCCAATGTGGGACTCAATCCCACAACCCTGGGATCATAAACTGAGCTGAAATCAAGAGTTGGACACTCAACCAACTGAGCCACCTAGGCATTTCTAGTTTTGCTTTTATTTCCCTTAGGAGACATACCTAGAAAAATGTTGCTATAATCAATAGTCAAATTACTGCTTATGCTCCCTTCCAGGATTTTTACAGTTTCAAGTCTCACATTTAGCTCCTTAAGCCATTTTGAGTTTCTTTTTTGTGTATTGTGTAAGAAAGTGGTCCAGTTTCATTTTTTTTTTTTTTGCATGTGGCTGTCCAGTTTTCCCAACACCATTTATTGAAGAGACTGTCATTTCCCATTGCATATTCTTGCATCCTTTGTCAAAGACTGACCACATAATCATGGGTTTATTTCTGGGTGTTGTATTCTGTTTCATTGATCTGTTTATTTTCGTTCCAGTCCCACACTGTTTTGACGCTATAGTTTTTTTTATGTAGTAGTATATATTGAAATCTGGGATTGTGATACCTCCAGTTTTCTTCTTTTTCAAGAATGCATTGGCTATTTAGGATCTTTTGTGGTTCCATACAAATTTCAGGATTGTTCTAGTTCTGTAAAAAATGCTGTTGGTAGTTTCATAGGGATTGCATCAAATCTGTAATTGTTTAGGGTAGTACAGACATTTTTACAATATTCTTCCAATCCATGAGCATGAAATATCTTTACATTTGTTTGTATCATCTTCAGTTTCTTTCATTAATGGTTTTTTTTTTCCATTTGTATATTAAATACTTCTCATCCCTTCACTTTTAATCTGTATGGGTCTTTAGGTCTGGGAATTGTAGGTAGCATATAAATGGATCTTGCTTTTTTTATCCATTCTGTTACCCTATGTGTTTTGATTAGAGCATTTAGTCCATTTACATTCAAGGTAATAGTTGATATGTATGTACTTATTGCCATTTTGCTACTTGTTTTATGGTTGCTTTTGTAGTTATTCTCTGTTCCTTTCTTCCCTTACTCTCTATCATGGTTTATTGGCTTTCTTTAGTCATATACTTGGATTCCTTCTTATGTATTTATTTTTTGCTTATCTATTACAGGTTTTTATTTGTGATTGCCATATTAGGTTTATCTTATGCATATAGCAGTCTATATTAAACTGATGGTTGCTTAAGTTTGAGTCAATTCTTTACTCCTCTGCCTCCACATTTTAGGCATATGGTGTCATACCTTACATTCTCTTATTTTGTGAATCCCTTGATTGATTTTTATAGATGTACTTAATTTTACTGCTTTTGTGCTTCCTACATTTTTTATTCCTGCTTATGGTCTTTCCTTTCTACTCAAAGAGTCCCCTTTAACATTTCTTGTAGGGGTGGTTTAGTGGTAAATTCCTTTAACTTTTGTTTGGGAAATTTTTTCTCTCTCCTTCTATTCTGAATGATAGCCTTGCTAGATAGAGCATTGTTGGCTACAGGTCTTTTTCTTTCAGTACATTGGTTTTGTTTTGTTTTTTAATAATTTATTGTCAAATTGGTTTCCATACAACACCCAGTGCTCATCCCAACAGGTGCCCTCCTCAATGCCCATCACCCACTTTCCCCTTTCCCCCAGCCCCATCAACCCTCAGTTTGTTCTCTGTATTTAAGAGTCTCTTATGGTTTGCCTACCTCCCTCTCTGTAACTTTTTTTTTCTTCCCCCTTTCCCCTCCCCCCGGTCTTCTGTTAAGTTTCTCAGGATCCACATATGAGTGAAAACATATGGTATCTGTATTTCTCTGCCTGACATATTTCACTTAGCATAACACTCTCCAGTTCCATCCACATTGCTACAAATGGCCAGATTTCATTCTTTCTCATTGCCAAGTAGTATCCCATTGTATATATAAACCACATCTTCTTTATCCATTCGTCAGTTGATGGACATTTAGGCTCTTTCCATAATTTGGCTATTGCTGAGAGTGCTGCTATAAACATTGGGGTACAAGTGCCCCTATACCTCAGCACTCCTGTATCCCTTGGGTAAATTCCTAGCAGTGCTATTGCTGGGTCATAGGGTAGATCTATTTTTAATTTTTTGAGGAACCTCCACACTGTTTTCCAGAGCGGCTGCACCAGTTTGCATTCCCACCAACAGTGCAAGAGGGTTCCCGTTTCTTCTTTCAGCACTTTGAATATATCCTACCATCCCTTTCCGGGCTGCAAAGTTTCTGCGAAAAATAATTGGCTCATTGCCTTATAAAGTTTCCCTTGCATGTAATTGTTTTCTTTTCTCTTGCTACTTCTAAAATTCTCTCTTTATCATTACTTTTTGTCATTTTAATTACTATATGTCCTTGTGTGGACCTCCCTTGGTTGATTTTTATTGGAACTTTTCTGTGCCTTCTGGATCTAGATTTCTGTTTCCTTCTCCAGATTTGGGAAGTTTTCAGCTGTTATTTCCTCAGATAAGTTTTCTTCCCCCTTCTCTCTTTCTCTTCTTTCTGGGACCCATATAGTGTGAATGTTATTATGCTTGATGGTATTCCTGAGTTCCCTAAGTCTATTTTCATTTTGTATTATTTTTTCTCTTTCCTATTTGGCTCAATTGCTTTCCATTACTCTGTCCTCCAGGTCGCTGGTTTGTTTCTCTGCTTCCTCTAGTCTACTATTTATTACATCTAGTATATTTTTAGTTTTAGTTATTGTTTCTTCATCTCTGATTTGTTCTTTTTTTATGTTTTCTATCTCTTTGTTGAAGGTCACTGCTTTGGGTGTTCTCTGCTGACGGGAATACTGGAGAGCACAGGTCTACAGGTGAACGTGGGGGCAGAGTGTGTGGGTACCAGCAGTGTCCTCACTGGTCCGCTTCAGGAGTGGACCTTCAGCTGCCTGGGGGAATTTCTGCTGAAGCTGTTAATGGATGGGACAGATATGCAAAAGCCCACAGGGGCAGGCATACTGTTAGCACACTAGGTGGAAAGTGTTCAGGCTGCACTAGTTCCTGCAGGTGCCTGTGTATTTAGGCTGGGAGTGGAGGAGGGACATGTCACCTGCCGGCTCTTTTGTTCTTAGAGAAGTCTCCCAAAGATCCCTGCCCCTCCAGCACAGGCTCTAATATTAGTAAATACATCTCCATCCCCTGTACCCCAGGCATTTTTAAAAAGTGCTGCTTCTAGGGACGCTTGGCTGGCTCAGTCAATAGAGCATGCAACTCTTGACCTTGTGGTTGTGAGTTTGAATCCCACGTTGGGTGTAGAGATTACTTAAAAATAAAAATCTTAAAAAAAAAAAAAACTACTTCTATATTGTATCTCAGAGTTGCTATTTGTTATACTGTTTCTTTAAGGGTGGGGACTCTGGTTTATCATCCTTTGGCCCTCCTAGAGCCAAGCAGCTGATTTTGAAGTTCCAGATGTTAAGCCCCATGATATTAAGACCTTATGAAATTAGGCCCCTATGGTTTTCAAAGCTAAATATTATGGGTATTCATATTCAAAGTGCAGGCCTCCTGCCTGGAGTGTAAGGTTCTGTTTCTCTTTCTTCCCTGTGCGCATGGCATGCATCCCTCCCATGGGCAGTCGTGTGGGTCCATTTAGCTCCCCACTGTGTTTCTGCCCTTCCTATATTTTCCATGTGGCCTCTTCACTACATTTAGCTATGGAGAGTCTGCTCTCCCAGTCTTTCGGTAGTTTTCTGGGTTTTTACACTTATGTGGATGTTATCTGGTTGTATCCATGGAAAGAAGTGAGCTTAGGGTCCTTCCCATCCTTTCCCCAGAAGTCAAGTAAGCTTTTATCAATGAAAAATCTGTTGTGTCAACCAGAACCAGTATTAAATGTCCTTTTTCTTTCTTTACAAATATATAAACATTTATTAAATAAACTATATACCTATACTTCCTTTTTTTTTGGAATTCTTTATCTTACGAAAGGAAAGACTTAGTTTTGACTGTTACTTGAATAGATTTTTTTTAGCATTGAGTGAGATTTATTTCTGTTTGTTTTATTTTGCTGAATGCATGCATTCCAGATCTTTGCAAATGGAATATGGTTAGCATGAGAGAGACTGATTTGTGTTCAAGGACATGACCCTAAACTCACCATTGGGTGGAAGAGGCCACCTGTGAAATGATAAACAACATTTTTCTTATCCAGGCAACTGGATACAGGGCTGCTTCCAAAAATGTTTCTACAGCAGAAGTGTCATCAACACAGATTTTCAAATTCGGTATCATGTGTCCTATTATCTGCTTCATTGCATTTGTAAATTGCTTGTGTTAAAAAGCCATAAGCACAATTTGGCAGGCCTGTTTCTCACATATTAAAACAGTTAAAATGTACCTTTAAGGGATACAAAATAATGATTTGAAAGCCAACATTCCCAACCAGCAAGTGTTTAGGGAATGTCTTAGCTGCCCCAAACAGATTTGCAGTTAATTTTTAAGTGTCAGTGCAAGCAGTTGGTCTAATCACATTTTCTCCTTGACAGAGGGCTTTTTAATGGCTGCAACTTCTGACTCAGCCCTAGAGCACAACAGGAACATGCTTTGCAAATGTTGAAATTGAGAGCTAATACTAGATAATAATGCTTGCTCCTGGTACTTCAGTAACATACATTTCCTTGATAGGAGTGAAAGATAATTTTCTTGAGTAAAATTTTCACCCATCTTTTACCAACCTTTGCTTATCTGCTATGAATTACTCAAGTAGTATTTTACAAATAATTTCTCCTCTGTTTCTCTTATATACACCAACCCCACCCCCACCCCTCCCCCACACACAAATGTATCTGCTTAGCTAAAAGTGGTCTTTTGAAGTTATTTCTAAGACAGTGAGAAAATTAGGGGATGATTGATCTAGATTTATATCGATTGCTATATCACTTTGTCATTTGGTTTTATTCACCAAAATAACCCAGACAATTTAGTTTTAGAGCCTGTGCTCTTAACCACCATACAATATTGACTTTTATTTAATGAAGAGGGTGATGAGGATTCTTTGTAAGTAATAGAGATTACTAAGAGGAGGTCAGAGCAGAACCCCATGATATCCTCCTAATGCTTTTCTCTCCTTCTCTTCCCCTGTTAATTTCACACACTGGGCTTAAAACAGCAAGTGTCAAAAGAGTCAGTGGGAAGTGGATATTCTTTTGCAAGCAAAAACAATGAATACTCTAACAGTTTCATCTTAACCACGTGAGCCTGAGTATGTGTTTACTCTGCGGCAGTGTCATTGTTTACATTCAGTGGTTGTTTGCAAAATTAGCGTATTAAGTACACACTAAAAAGAGGAGCATGTTCTTTATGGTAATCGATACATAGATTTGGTTTTTTTCCTTTAGTTAGTGCTTGTCCTATAGAGTAAATAAAATGTCAGGCAGTATCTTATTCTTTGTTTTGTTTTGCTTTGGCCAAGAAGACCTCAAACGATTTCCCATGAAAAAAAGGTATATTTGCTACTAGATATTAGTGAATATTCCATGTAGCATTTTCAGATGTAATAAATTATGTCAATTTTCAGGAATGATGAGAGATCTTCCTTCATACGAAGTAAGGGTATGTTGCCAATTATGGAACTACAATTAAGCAAACACCAAGATGAGTGATACTGAATATATGGTGACCTTGACTTTTTCAAGGAAAATTTGAATAGGAAGAGAATAGCGCCTCTGCTGTGGGTTGTATGCTGACTCTGACAACCTTATTATGCTAAAACCATCTCTCTGTAGTTCATTATAGAAAATAACCTAAGATACTGCCTGTCCATCCACATGTGAAACCATGAGACAGCCTGTGTATGCACCACAGTGTTTTCCTTTTCCTTTCTAGTACCCACCATGCCCTGCCCCACACAGGGCCTTTTTCCATGTATCCATCTAATGGAAGCCTCTTTGTGCCTCCATTCATTTTTCAGGTCTCAGCTCCTGCATTACCTCTCCAGGGACATCATCCCCGACCTCTCTCATTTGGTCATTTGCTTCTATGAATCCCTGGCTTTGTGCCATTTATTGCTTCTTTGCAGTACTTGTCAGAATTGAAATTTCATGTTTACAATTTATTCATTAAGATCTCTTTCCCCCGATAGACTCTAGGCTCCTCTAGCAAGAACCTTTATACAACCAGGGTCTAGCATAGTGCTGACACATAGTAAGTACTGAAAAATATTTGTGGAATGAATGAAGAAAAGAACAAATAAATTTCTGTCCTCATTATTTCTAACTACTTCTTTACCTTAAAAAAGCAGAAAGATACATCTTCTAATGTGAATCAAAACCTTAAACAGATCATGAATAGTGATAGGCAAACATCTAGAATAACTAGAAAAAGTATGTTAAGGTACGCAGCTTAGAGTCGGTTTTGCTAATAAAGAATACAACAAAGATGCTGTGAAAAACTAATTTAGTTTCTTGGCTATTTGGCTGTTTTTCCATTTTCTTTCACTTCCTTGGGTTTGTTGTTGCTGTTGCTGTTGCTGTTGTTGTTGTTGTTGTTGTGTGTGTGTGTGTGTGTGTGTGTGCCTATTTAATCTTTCTTTAAAATATATTTTCCCTCTTTTACCTTTTACTCTCACCCCTCCCATTTCCGACTCTGAAATATAGAATGTGTGTCTTTCTGCTCTTTTCTTTTGCCGTCCCTTGTGGCAGTAACTTCTGACAAAAGAGAATCTGAAATCTTTTATCTCTGGTTATTCTGTTTACTCTTTTGTTCTTAATAAAGTCCTAAACGTCTTGTTGAATATATCTACAGTTCTAATCTTGGGTAGTCTTGTCAGTTACTGAGAATATAGGCTGAGTATTTTTCCTTTTCCCCTCTGGGCTCCTTCTCTACCTGCTCTTCACCCTCCTCTGTTCCGTAAGAGACTCGTATATAAATCATGCGGATTACATCAACAGGCTCTCTTGTCCTGTGGCTTCCTATATGGTTTTGCTAGTGAGAGGTATCAACAGTAGATTGGAGGGAAGGAAAAGGGGTTTGTGAAATGTATTCTTTTGGCTCTCTTGCTGGTGGGTCACTTCAGGGTAGCTATACCTCTCTCCCTAAGGCTTTAATTCTTATCAGTTTTGCTTTTTTCATTTGGCTTCTCTTTCTGAGTTTGGGTAACCTTTTCCTTCTTTGTCCCTTCAGGCATAGAGGTGGAAGTGACTCCCAATTGTTGCCATCCTCTGGGTTCTGTACCAAGTCTGGTTTCCCATTACTCTACCTATAACTTTGTAAATATTTGCTCAACCCTTTACAATTATCCTGTGTGAGTGTAACCTGTATTTCCTACTAGAATCCTGCTGTATTCTAAAAAAATAACAACCTAACCTTGACAGGTATTGCTTCCTAAGTAGTGCTTTAACTGGATTTTCCATAGGGTATTCAACTGTTCCATAAGGCTGGCTGGTTCAGGGTTGGTCATTCACTGCTAGCAAATTTGTCACATAAGCACTGTTAGGATCCAAGTCAGCCTTTCTGAATGAAACTCCATGTTATCCTAATCCCCACATAATCTTCATCCCTGTTGTCATGATTACTTTTTCACAAAATCATGGAATGAGTGCTTTAACCTTTGATTATTGAAAGATACCTCTACACAAGGGTCTTGACTAAGCAACCGCATGGAACATCAATATCTTCATATTCTAGGTCCATTTTGAGGTCAGTCCTTCTAGTTATTTCTCAAACTTCCTTGACACTGATTGTCTAATGTTCTTAATTTACAGTTCATGATAACGTGATGAAGTTGTTGGCTTCTGTTCATAAATAGATTAATGATTCAGCTCATCTCTTCTTTCAGCTAAAGTAGATAACGAGGAAAATTTCCCTTGATCAGTGCCAACAGATCCTCCTTAGCCATCTATAAATATGGTTTAATTTTATCTTTCCCAGTCAACTATCATAGGGCCCTTTTCATGAGTCATGGGGACTTGTTAAGACAGTGCCTCAGGAGTCAACACACTATTATTGTGAGCAATCTTCGTATGTAAGTTTCTTGTGCCTTCATGATCTTCTCAAGCACTATATGACTATACCTCTTCTACTCAATAATGGAGCGCTTCTGGGCACAGCTAATTTTAGGCTTGATGGATCAGATAACATCCAGTTTATAATGGGCTTCTTATGTCATTAAATGATCATTCAGAGTCCAGGAGCAACTTCTCAAAAGAACTGTTATTTGCTGAAACAACATGGGTTTTCTCCAAAACCCTGGGAAACTCCACTTGTGATTCTTAAAAAGGCATTTGTCACAGGCCCCATACAGCATCCTGTTCTGACAGATAGTTTAAGCACCATTGAGTCCATTATGCATATAGATTTGCACAATAGCCTGGATTATCTGAAAAAAATTTATTCTCTTGGCTGTACTCATATCTGGCAGGTGATTAGAGTTGTGCCTCTTTCTTAATAGAGAATGCAAGGTGCAGCAACTTATCTTTCACTTTGAAAGAGATAGGTCTACTGGACTCCTAAGGTCTCTATTAGAAGACTCTTGCATTTCCATGCGATTTATTTCCCATACATTAGCATACATAAGACTTTCTTTTTTTTTTTTAATTTTTTTAATGTTTATTTATTTTTGACAGAGAGAGAGACAGAGCATGAGCAGGGGAGGGGCAGAGAGAGAGGGAGACACAGAATCTGAAGCAGACTCCAGGCTCTGAGCTGTCAGCACAGAGCCCAACACGGGGCTCAAACTCATGGACCATGAGATCATGACCTGAGCTGAAGTCGGATGCTTAACCGACCAAGCCACCCAGGTGCCCCAGAATACATAAGACTTTCTAAGGCATTGAGATTACATGCTTTCCAGTATTCTCCAGATCTTTTCTTCAGGATGCCATCAATGTAAGGATTCTGCATGGTATCCTGTGGAGTAAAGATATTATCAAAACCCTGCAAACTAAATTGTGGCAAAGAGCTAGGAAGTCCTATGACCTTGAAGAAAGATAGTGAGGATGCAGTACTATTTCTGCCAGGTGAAAGCAAATTCCCTTGGTGTTTTCTACTTATTGGCAAAGGGAGAGAACTTTTGTCAGATCAACTGTTGCATCCAAGGTGGCAGAGGCCACTTTAATTTGTTCTAGTAGAAAGACTACAACTTTTGAAGAGCAGTTAAAATTGAGGTCATAACTTGGTTAAGCTAGAGATAATTCATTACCATTCTCCAGAAGCCATCCTCTCTCTGCACTGGCCAATCAGGGTGAAACATAGTTTCCTTAGGGAGATTGTGTTAATTATACAATAGTATTCTACTAAATATGAATGTGTTCACTTCTATATCTTCAGAGTCTTTGTGTGCCTATCACAAGTAAGGCCCAATGAATGAATGACTAAATGGATGGAAATATGATTGAAAATTCAGTATGAATGAATGAATGAGTGGGAGTTTCACCATATTCTAGATTGGCATTTTAAAGCTTTTCATATTGACTTTAGGAATTAAAATTATTTTTTTAATGTTTATTTTTGAGAGAAATAGAGCACGAGAGGTAGAAGGGCAGAGAGAGAGACACACACACAGAATCCAAAGCAGGCTCCAGGCTCTGAGCTGTTGGCACAGAGCCTGACATGGGGGCTTGGACTCCTGGACCATGAGATCATGACCTGAGCCTAAGTCAGATGCTTAACCAACTGAGCCAGGTGCACCAAGAATTAAAGTTAATAGATATTAGATAGTGTATAATTAGTTAGGTCCTAGGGAATATCTAAATCAATTTGAGGACTCCATGTATTAAATCATGTAGTGAAGAAACAAAAATTACTAAAATCCTAGCAATTGTAGCTGTGAGTTAAATAACATAGCAAAATAAATCAAATAGAAAAGAGGATTTAATTATTATAAATATTTATATTGGAGAACATAAAGATAATTTAACTGAATCCTTCAAGTATATAAAATATTTCTAAAAGCTATGTGGTAATTAGTTCTCTATTGCTACATACCAAATTACCCTGAAAATTGACAACATAAAGCAAGGAATGTTTCACATGTCAATTTCTGTGGTCAGAAGTTGGGAACAGCTTAACCAGGTGGCTCTGGCTTTGAGTTCATGGCTTCATGAGGCTGTAGTCAATTTTAAACCAAGGCTGCATTCAGCTGAAGATTTGACTAAAGTGGAGAATCTGCCTTCAAGATGGCTCACTTACATTAATGTTGGCAGGAAGCTTCAGTTCTTAGTGACTGTTGACAACTATGTGGGCTTTTCTATAGGACTTTCCGAGTACCTCAAGCCCTAAAGCTAGTGATCTAAAGGAGAGCAAAGAGTAAGCTGCAATGCCTTTTATGACCTACTCTTGGAAGTCACCCAAATGTAATTTCTGCCACGTTGTATTCATTAGAAGCAAGTCTAGTCCAGACTCCACGGAAAAACGTGAAATAATTTATGGACATATTTGAAAGTCACCATAGATAGTGATCAGCTGAATAAAAGTAAATGGGAGTAAATTATAAGAAAGAACTGGGGCGCCTGGGTGGCTCAGTCGGTTGAGCATCCGACTTCGGCTCAGGTCATGATCTCGCGTTCAGTGAGTTTGAGCCCCGTGTCGGGCTCTGTGCTGACACCTCAGAGCCTGGAGCCTGTTTCAGATTCTGTGTCTCCCTCTCTCTGACCCTCCCCTGTTCATGCTCTGTCTCTCTTGGTCTCAAAAATAAATAAAACGTTAAAAAAAAATTAAAAAAAAAAAAAAGAAAGAACTCCATGATAGCATATCCCCCCATAAAATCTGGAAGCAAAAAAAGATAATCTGGGATATGTGTGTGTGTGTGTGTGTGTGTGTGTATACATATATATATATATATATATATATACACACATATATATGTGTGTATGTATATACGCGTATATACGTGTATATACACGCGTATATATGTGTATATATACACGTATATATGTGTATATATATCTCAAATTATAAGAGTGTGAATGAACATGCAAATCAATGGATCTCAGTCAAAGAAATGGATCTCAATCAAAGCAGTAGGACTGCCTAGGGAATCTTTTTTTTTTGATTGTCACAGTGTTTAAGGGGAGTACTCCTGGCATTTAGTGGATGGGATCTGGGAAAGGTAGATGTCTTGTAATATCTAGGATAGTCCTACACAACCAGGAAATGTCCCATTTCTTGCCGGACTTTCCCATGTCCCTCTCATGGAGATGACAACTCATTTTTAAGTAACAAATGTTATTTTTGCATAGTTTCAGTAAATACCAAGGGAATTTGAAGAAATAGTGTACTTTTTTGTTAAAATAGACTATAATTTGTTCATTTAGGAGAAGTCTATCACTGACAGCACACTTGTATTATTTAAGTCTCCTACACGATACACCTGCATCTTCTCGTAGTTATAGCTGTTACATTCAATGAGCCTATTTATAGGTGCATGTACTGACTTAATTCACTGTCTTTTGATTTAGTCACTTGTGAGCATTTGCACGTTGATATGCACACTATTTATAAGTTTTCTTTTTATTTCTCATTTACATTACATTAGGACATGTTATGGATATTTTATTTTATTTATTTTTGAGAGAGAGCATGAGCAGGACAGGGACAGAGAGAGAGGGAAGGATCCAAAATGAGCTCTGCGCTGACAGCAGAGAGACCCATGCGGGGCTCGAACTTACAAATCATGAGACCATGACCTGAACTGAAGTTGGGTGCTCAACCAACTGACCCACCCAGGTGCCCCATGTTATTGATATTTTAAAAGAAAGTCTATATATGGGTAAGTATTGTTACCTGTATTATTTCAAGATTGTAAAAGGAATGTGGCAAATTATTAGTTATAAAAAAAGATGCATTGGGCATAATGGGGTTAGAAAAGGACTGACAAAAATATGTGATGTTATGGCACTATTAATCACCTTATATGAAAAGCCCTTGACAACTGTGGAGAAATAATCTAGAACAGATCTGTCTGGGAAAAACAAAGTGTGAGTCATCTATAAATTTTCCAGTAGCCATATTTAAGAGACTAAAAAGAGACAAGTGAAATTAATTTTAATAATATATTTAAGAATGACTATTATCATTTCAGATATTCTCAATATAAAAATTATTGAAATTTTTATACTTTTTTTCTACATACTGTCTTTAAAATCTGGTGTGGATTTTACACTTATTATGTGTCTCAATTCAGGTAAGCCACATTTACATGCTCAGTGGACATGAGTGCCTAATGGCTACCATATTGTACAGCACATTCCTAAAATTGCCATGAATAGAGAAATTCCAAAAAAAGGAGTAAAATGTGAGAAATCCCTTAATTTATTAACAGACAAAATGCTGCTGTTGCACATCTCCTTGTTCTCCTCTTTTTTTTCCCCAGTCAAGTTCTTCCAGTGCAGGTGTGGGAAGACAGGAACTGATAGAGAAGATAAAGAAAACTAGGGGTGCCTGGGTGGCTCAGTTGTTTGGCTCAGGTCATGATCTCCAGGTTTGTGAGACTGAGCCCTGCATCAGGCTCTGTGCTGACAGTGAGGAGCCTGCTTGAGATTCTCTCTCTCCCCCTCTCTCTGCCCTTCCCCTGTGCATGTGCATGCTCTCTCTTTCTCAAAATAAATTTTAAAAAATTAAAGAGAAAACTAGATATCCTTGACTGTGGGGACTTGGTTGAACTGGCTCTTGAAGCTTCTAGGTCACAGATTTGATGTTACAGCTCAAACACAGATGATCTGCAGCACAACTTCTGTGCCAGAGTCTGCCTGGAGAGGTGTAGCAGCAACTCAGTAAACACAGCCACCTGCTAGAATTCAAAACTACAGAATCAAGAAAGAATTCTTCCCTTGATAATTAGATCTCCCCCGCCCCCTTCTCCTTTGTTCCCAGGCATCCGATGACTCTCAACCAGATACTCTCCCTCTTCTGCCAAGTACAAAGCTTTTTCTTTCCAAATGACAAAGGCTCCAAAATTACTGGTGTCATCTCCTTTCCTACCATATGTGTCCAACATACTGCTGATCCTCATGTTGCTGACATCCGTATTGTTTCCCACTGTTAACAGGCTCATTCCTAATTTATCCTTTAATGGGTAGCATTATAGCTTTGATAGCTCAGTGGTTAAAGCTTGAGCCTTAGACAGCAACATACCTAAATTCAAACCCTTGCTTATGCCACTGAAAAACTGTGTGACCTTGAGAAGTAAATAAAATTCTGAGCTACAGTTATCTATAGAGTTAAGGTGAAAATGATATCAACCTCATAGAACTATTGTGGGACTCAAATGAGACAATGGATGTAATACTTTTAGCATAGTACCTGATACATTGTGAGCAATTAATACACCAAAGCTCTTATTCTATTGTTTCCTCAGTCTGTAATTTCTTCCCTGCTCCTGGCCACCTGTCCGAGTCCTAGTCATTTTTCAGTCTTTCCCAGGTCCCATCTCTTCTCTATGGCTCTTGCAAATTTTATCGTCTCCTTTTCATGCGTTTCTTAAGAAATCTGACATAAATTGACTTCTCATACAGCACACACAATGGCCATTTAGCAAATTCTTTGGTTAATTGATTTATGAAAAAGGGAAAGGAAATCATAGCAGATTCTGCTGATGTCCTACCCCACATTCCCTCGGTTCTTCAGAGTTTGCTTGCGGCTATGGTAGACTATGTCATCACGCCCACCAACAAGCATGTTCTATATGGTTCCTCAGAAGGTCCCCAGTAGGATGGAGTCACCATGGCTCCCAACAGTATCCCACTTGTTAATATTCCCTTTTTTGGCTTTCTTCCTTCCCTCACTCCCACATAAGCTTCCTAGAATTATCTCCCAAATTAACCTAACTGTAGCAAAGTCCTTGTCTCAGGGTTTGGTTTTGGGGAAACCTAAATAAGACAGGAACTAACATTACCAAGTCCATACTTCATGCCAAGCAGTTGGGCTTTCTATTATATTATCTTCTTTCATATTACCAACATTCTTATGGGGTTTGGCATTATTATACCCATTTTTACAGTAACAAATTAGAAATCCAAGACTAAAACAAGCAACTTACTCAGGGCCATAAATATATTAAGTAGCCAACCTAGCTAATCTAAATACTCCTTCAGGTGCCATTTCTGAATTAATATTTGTATGGAAAAGGGATAAAATATTTCAGGGAAAAATTTAAAAATACATTACAGAAGATAGGTAAAATTGAACCTCTTAGTTTTAGCCAAAATGTGACAAAAATAATATATAAAAACAATATAATTAAATAGTATCCAGAGACATTGTCCACTGAATGCTTAGATGACATTTAAATTCTTTATTTATAATCTACTTTCTTCTGGGAAATAAAGACAAGAAAATAAGGCAGCAGAGGACTGCCTGAATGTAGTCAGATTTTGTAAGACTATTAGAAGATGAAGCCTATTTGGCCTTCATGACATTGAAGAAAGAATGAGACACAGGAGACTTTTCTGGGTACTTAGATACTAAAAGGAAAGACGTGGATGAGAAAAATTGTGAAAAATTTCTCTTCCATATTATATGATCCTCATTCAGAATTGATTTTTTTGTATCTTCTCAAGTCACACAGGCCATGTACATAAGGGTGACTGAATTATTACATGAACTGTCAAATCCGATAAATGTGGGTGAGGATATAGCTGGGCACATGTTAAAGGAAGCAACGGACAAAGAGATCTGTTTTCTGTATGCAGAGGCAAGTAGTACTACATGACCAATGCATTTTCTAGAGTTTTTAGGGATTTTTCAAACTAAAAAAGTTTAGAAACCTTCAGTTAGATAACACATGTTACTTTCTGTCATTCTGTAGTCTAGCTGTCAGTCAAGTTTCTAATTCTTGGAAAATAAGCGTGATGAGTCTATATGAGGTAGAGCCCAGCATCTTCCGGGAAAACAGAATCAAGTTTTTGTTTTTGTGAAGTTTGAGAATACTTGGTATTTGTAGTAAGCTTTGAGATTAACAGACAAAATGTACAGCAAATCTTTATTATATATTGCACTAAAGTTGTTAATATTTGCCTTTAGAATGTCACATGAAGTCAGAAAGAACCAGTTAATGTGAATTAGACATTACAGTTTCAATCCTTTGAAATTTTTAATGGTTTTCACTTATGTATAACCCAAAAGGATGACATCATAATATTGGCTGGAAATTTATTAGCTCTCCTATGAAGTCATCCAGTTTTAAGCCTTAGAAAAAGTGTCTTTCAGCCAACCAAGCATTTGTAGTGTGCCCTCTAACTCACATTCTAATAAATGTCATTTTCTAAATGCATTACCTCAGGTTTTGGCTACAACCCAGATGAATCCTGAGAGATTAAGAGAAATGTGTTTTCTGACTGATTCATCCATATTTTATTTTACTTTTCATTAAGAAATTACTCTTTGAAGAAAATCAATAATCTCCTGTGACTGAGGGGAGAGGTTAATGTGTTGCAGTGATGCATTCTAATTTCTCAAATCAGACTGCCTTTAGTCGGCTATTGCTGATAGAGTTTTTGTCTTTTCTTGTTCCTGCAGCCTGGGTACATGGCGACCCCAGGAGAGTGGCCTACCCTACAGACAGCAAGGGCCACTTTTGTGGCCAGAAGGGCACCCCCAATGAGTGAGTATGGCCCCTTCCTTTGTCTGGTTTTATTGTCTAAGCTGGAACTTAGGAATTGTAACCAAACCAACGTGAGTTTGCTCCTTGGTGAGTCACAGATAGAAACTACACCAAGTGAGTTGTCACACAAAGGAAACTTGATTTGTACCAAATAAGGAAATCGCAGGAATAACTTCCAAAGTTGTGACTCCCTGGGCAAGAGTGAAAGTGTTCCTTTTATTTAGGGTCAGGATGAATATTTAATAGGGAAGCCTTGTCATTGTATGTAGAAGTGGGCATACGGTCACACATGTACCTTAAAGAAACATGCCTATATGTATATTATATGTTACATAAATGAGGCTTGTGCTCCATGCTGGGCAGAGATTTTAGTACTATAATTAGGTAAAGGTTATTGTTGGTCATTCCAGAAGTCACCCCGTGGTCCATTTGTGCAGGAGTGAGTTGTGGGATTAGCTCAAACTGGTCTGGGTGGTCTGGACCAGCAGAGCTCTTCCTCAGAAAGTCATTATTGCTTGAGGGGTAGTTTTGTTTGCCATCACAGGATGCTATGCCCATAAGGTCCTTTGTCTGAGTTAAGAGATAAGTAGAGCTTAAGGGAAATGTGGGACAAGTGTTGGTGGATACAAACATGTGAGCAGTAAAGGCCAGGTTTTGGGGTCTAGCTAGTGACAAAATCACTTTTACATTAATCCTAGTAGGCTTAGTAAGAAGATTAAAATTCATAAAGGAAGTTTTCCCTCCCTTTTTTCCTAGAGACAATTTGTAAGGAATTGGGAAATTTCCTACTATATGATTTAGGACAAGTTGTCATTGTTATACAGCATTTTATTGGGATGCATGAAGATTCTGCTTAGTAAAAGTATAATTATGATGGATGAGTTGGACGAATGATTTTATCAGAAGCCGTGTTTTAAAATTTCTTAGGAAATGGGCTTTTGGAAGGCTGAGTTCTAAGTAGCCAAACAGTGCAGTTAGAATTGTTTTTGCCACAGTACCTACTGGCAAATCACTTTACTTCCCAAAGGGGTGCACACAGAAAGTCTTCAGCGAGTGGTAGGTTTTTCAAGGCTACTTGGCTACTAGAGACAGTGACTGACTAGCTGAAGCAAACAAGGGAGAATGTTTTATCAAATTCCTTTCTAATGTTAATCATAACAAAAGTTTCCAATTTCTGAAGGCAAGTTTTCTATTTTTTTACTTTAAAAACAAGACAAAACATAAATCTCACTTTTGAAACAATATTACTCTTTCTCACTGGTCCATTTTGTGCAATACCTGGGTTTTTACTAGATCTCCTAGTTCTTCATAACCAATTCAGTTTCTATAAAAGTTGGTATTGAATGGATGAAAAACAGAAACAACAGCCCTTGCTACCACTAAAAACAAGAAAAAACAAGGCTCAAAACATTGTGTGTGTGTGTGTGTGTGTGTGTGTGCGTGTGTGTGTGTGTGAACATTTGTTGTGTTACCTATGTTGCCCACCCATAACTTGGGAGCTTATTATTCCAAAAGATATACAAATTAAATAATAGATTCAGGAAAGGGTTAATAAAATTCACAGAGTAGAATCATTACAGATAATAAAAAAAAAACCTAGACATTGGGTAGTGGGGCAGGGGGGAGGGTCAAATCCTTAATCATGTCAGATTGAGTTTATGGCAGACAAGCTGACCTGTACAAAAAGGTCCTCCTTGCCTATCAGAGAGTGGATTAAATCCTCAAGTAGGGTGGGCATTCTTATTTTAACCTCAGTAACTCAAAAAATCATAGACATTGCCAACAAAACTTTCATACTATGAAGGACAAAGAAAGCACCAGGTAGTAAAAAAAAAAAAAAAAAAAAAAAATCCTACAAATGATCCTACACATGTCTCTGGCTCTTAAAATAGGCTATTTTTAAAAAGGCCTCTGTAACAATAAGTGTTCTACACCCAAGCCAATGGCCTACTTATTTCCAACAAAAATGGGAGATCACAAATTTCAGCACGTAAAGATTATTCAAAGACAAAACAAAGCAAAATAAAGATATGTTCGTTAATGTCTTATTTATAATAACAATGTGTTGGAAACCATACAGAGATCCAACAATATGTAGATGATAGTAAATTAGGACTTCTCTCATGTAATGGAGTCATTAAAATTTATGTTTATATTTTCAAGGAGTGATTCTATTGATTTTCCTTTATAGTTTCTGGATCTTGTGTCATGATTATAATTGCTTTCCTACTCTGGAAAAGAACATTCACCTATATTTCTGTAATATTTTTATGGCTTCCTTTTTTATATTTAAATTTCTAATCTACATGGAATTTCTTTTTTGTAGAGGGACTGAAGTAGTAATCAAATGTGTTTCCAGTTGCATATGCAGTTATCTCCAAATAGTTGTGAATAATATGCTCTTTTCCCCTCTGATTTCTGATACCATATTTATCACACAATAATTATATAATATATAATTTATATTTTTTCTGCATCTGTGCTATTCCAATGTATATTTTTAAGCTTCTCAATTGTTATAATTCTTATAATAAGTGTATATTAATTTGAAAACTTAACAAGAAAGTTCAAACGATAGGATTTTTAATAGTAAGCGAAAACATTTATGAAAATATTATATTTTAATCACTTAAAGCACTGTGGAAGTATCCTAGAAATAGGCAGGAAGAAATAAATATAAGTATAAATTTGGAATGTGATAAAGATGAGATTTCAAGTCAGTAGCAAAGAGATGAATTATTAAATCATACTGAATTAATTGAAATGCTATTTATGAATATAAAATGGATATTTATCTCCTACCTTACACCAAAATGAGCCCTGAAAATTTGAAGATTCTGTATATAAAATATACAATAAAGTAAAAGAAGAAAATTCAGGGGTATATTTATAGAATTATGGGGTAAAGAAGTCTTTATTTGAAAATATATTACCACTATATTACCACTTTTCTCACTGTATACAAAGTTAAAAGATAAACGGCAATCCAGAAAAAAATATTTTCAATGTATATATATCTGACAATAGGTCAATAGCTTTATTATATGAACTACTGCTACAGAATCAAGGAGGAAAACACAGTAATTCAATATAAAAGTTGGTAAAAGTCGTAAACAGAAAACAAATAATGGTCAATAATAATAGAAAGCACTGTTCACCCATAGTTAAAGAAATGCAAATTAATACATTTTTTTTGCTTATTAGCAAATTAAAATTTTTGCTTATTACCAAATTAAAAACCTTAAAATCTGACAGTGTTGATCAAAGTGAGGAGAAAAAAGCATATCCTTTTCTACTGTAGTAGTGAAATATAATATTTATCACATTTTATCAAACATATGGTGTCTAAATGTAATATCTCACCTGAGTGGATGAGGCCTCCAAATGTGGGATGACAATCACGTGGAAGCTGGTGGCACAGACAGTGAAAAGAATTCACCTGAGGCAACAAAGGAGAGAGACGTTTATTGAATACGGAGCAAGGGAGCTGTGGGCCGGACAGCAGAGGAGAGGCTGTCTGCAAGGAGGGCAGTGGGTAGGGACCGTTTTTAAAGGAAGAAGGTGAGGAGGTACAGTGACCTATGGAATATCCTGTTTTGGTAACTATGACTGGTTATAAGTAGCCCATTTATTGGTTAGGGCCTATGAACATTCTGAGGTAGGCTGCCTGATAGGCCTGTCTGTATCCAGCCAGGGGGTTTTGGTCACTTTGGGCCCTTCTGCCTCAATCATGTTCCAGTGCTCAAGCCTGTTGTCTAAAAGTGGCTTTGGAGTGCCTGGGTGGCTCAGTCGGCTCAGGTCATGATTCTGGAGCCTGCTTCAGATACTGTGTCTCCCTCTCTCTCTGCCCCTCCCCTGCTCATGTGCTCGCTTGTGCTCTCTCTCTCTCAAAAATAAATAAATATTAAAAGTGGCCTCTATACAATATTTATAGAATTTGTATATTCTTTCTGATTCAGCAGTTTTCATCCTAGAAACTTATCTAGTGGAAATTTGCATAAAATTTTCTAATGTTATAGTGATATAGGTACTATGAAATAGTAGACATTTGGGGTGCCTGGGTGGCTCAGTTGGTTAAGCGTCTGACTTCGGCTCAGGTCATGATCTCCCAGTCTGTGGGTTCAAGCTCCGCGTCGGGCTCTGTGCTGACAGCTCGGAGCCCGGAGCCTGTTTCAGATTCTGTGTCTCCCTCTCTCTCTCTGACCCTACCCCATTCAAGCTCTGTCTCTCTCTGTCTCAAAAATAAATAAATGTTAAAAAAATTAAAAAAAAAGAAATAGTAGACATTTAGGCTATTTCCATTTTATTACTATCAATAGGAGATTGATTAAATAAATTATGATATAGTCCTATAACGTATGTTTACCAGTCCTAAAAATCTTGAATATAAATGGGTAAACTATCATTTAATTAAAACACACACAAATAAATTACTATTGTAAAATGCATTAATTTAGGCATCCCAAACAATACAGTCCAGAAAATACTTGTTGGACTGTAACAGGGTATTTATACTTGTTAGTGTCATTATGTACACACAACACCACTAGATTCTCCATTCTCAAAGACATTCCTTACAACTAAGTGTAAATTCCATGTTAAGAGATGGTGTGGTAGTATTCAGGATGTAGAATTTGGCTACTGTGTGCTTTTTTTTATCCATGCCTAACCAAAAGGATGCTAGGGGAAGCACTGGGGGTTTTCTAAAATGTCGAAACAGATGAAAAAGAGAGACCTCAAAGGAAATGGAGTGCTTTGTTGATGTAACTCTCTCTGCCTGTTGAGTTTTAGGGAAGTTATTCTTGATATTTGAATATGCTCCTTTTCTTGGGGATTTCCACTCAATTGATTTTGATGCCACCTTCTGGCTAATACAAAAACTTCAGCTTATAACAAGTGCTTAAAACAATTTTGAATATTGTCTGATGCAGCACAGTTACCAAATTAGATTAAAATACCCATCCCTTATTATAAGGTTTAGTTAAAGAAACAGTAATATTAAGAGGACAAAACCCTTCCATTTAAATTTTGCATCAATTTGGCATCTAAGTCAAGCAATAAAATTTGTCTTCAATTTGCTGTAGAACCTCTCATAAAATGGCAAAGAGTTCTCACAAATTTGTTTGAATACACTACAAGTCCAGGTGTACTTACTACCTGATTTAATTTTTAAAATCTATATCAATACAATAAATACATGTGAAAGTAAACCAAACATTAATGAAGAGCTTATAAAAGCAATAAAAGCAATGGCCTTCTGTCCGCACTCCTTACCCACAATTTCATTCCACAGAGACCATCTCTTCTCTTTCTGGTTCTCTTAGTAAGTTAAGGCTGCTATAACAGAATGCCATAAACCAAGGGACTTATAAACAACAGAAATTAATTTCTCACAGTACTAGGGACTGGAAGTCCAAGATTTTGGTGCCAGCGTGGTCAGGTTCTTGGTGAGGACCCATTCCCCACCCTGAGGACAGCAGTCCTCACTCTGCATCCTCAAATGGAGGATGGGGCTCTCTGGGGTCTCTCATAAGAGCACTCTCATAAGAGCAATCCTGCTCACAAGGGCTCCAGTCACATCCCAAAAGTTTCATCTCCTAGTACTATCACATTGGGGGTTAGTATTTCAATAAATGAATTTGCAGGGGAACACATTCAGTCTATTACACTGGTCTTAGTTCTTCTGGTGTTTTTTTTTTTTTTTTGCATAACTTTAAATAATATACGTATTCTTTTGTTTTGTGCTTTATTAACGTTAGAAGTAGCCATTGACAGCCTGCTATGAAAAATATTTAATTCCTTTATATTATCTCTTTTCCTGATCCCGTCTTCCTCCCTTGTTTGCAGTTAGATTATTAACCTTTAGATTTTCACATAGTTACTTTTGTGACTTTAAATAGTATACTAATGCCTCTATTTCTTGTTCCATTAACTTTTGTCAGTGTTTTGACTTCTCTTTATAAAAAAGGAGGATATTATCCTACTACCCTTCTCTCCCTCCTTCTTTTCCATTTCACCTTCCACTTTCTATATTTACCCTTTATAGAATCAAATTTGTCATTAAGTTCAGTTCTGCAACTTTAACAGACCTTTCATGTTCTACTGGTAGAACTACTGATAGGTTGATTCTAGAAGTTGGAAACAAGAGACTTTTGTTATAACTGTGTAAATGTTATTCAATACCAGGCCATTACATTTTCACGTCTACTAGGTCACTGGTATTAAAGTCAAATCCTATGCTCTTTTAGTGGCTTGGTATCATCCCACATTTTTGTTTGCTTTAACATAGGGCATTGACATTCTTTATAATATTTTATTTGCCAGCAAGTTCTTTTCCTTTTAAAAAAAATTTTAATGGACCTGTAGTTGACTTCTAATGTTACATTAGTTTCAGGCGTGCAACATAGTGATTGGACAACTATATATTTCTGTATGCTCACCATGTTAAGGGTAGTTACCACCTGTCATCACAGAAAGTTATTACAATATTATTGGCTTTATTCCCTACGCTGTACTTCTCATCCCCGTGACCTATTTATTTTATAATTAGAAATGTGTACCTCTTAATCCCCATTCACCTATTTTGCCTATCCCCTTATCCCTTCCCCATTGGCAACCACCAGCCTATTTTCTGTATTTACAAGTCTGTTTCTCTTTTGTTGTCGTTATTTGTCCAATTGTTTTGTGGTATATATACACAATGGAATATTAGCCATAAAAAAAAAAAAAAAAAGAATGAAACCTTGCTGTCTGTGACAACATGGGTGGACCTAGAAGGTGTTGTACTTTTTTATTTGAATAGGTTTAATCAGGGCCACAAGGTTTTTTACCATCACAATCACACCATTTTTCAGAGGCCCCCTTTTCTTTGAAGGCCTACCTTGCAGAGCTTCTGTTTTCTCTCACTCGGGACCTGGCAAATTGTAGGCCTACTAAATAGCTTTAATTCTGGGACTTGTCTACCTCATAAGATCAGACCCTGATTTTAGAGTTGCCAGCTCTAGCAAACAAAAACACAGAATGACTGCTTACATTTTAATTTTAGATGAACAATAAACACCTTTTTTAATATGTGTCCCATATACTGTTTCCTATAGGCCAATTTCTTTCTTTCCTTTTGGACACCCTAGTTGTGATGGAGAAATTCTTAATGATCTTACTAAGAAAAGGAAGCACAGGAGGTATATTTGCTGAGTCTCTGGAAATATTTTTCTTTTCTCTCTCTATAGTTGATTGATGGTCTACTGATATATTTGTAGCTTTAAAGACAATTTTGTCAAATTTGAAGACATTGCTTCAATGCTTTTGGTGTTCAGTGTGTTCAATGCCAGTGTGGTTCACATACCTTGTGGTAACTGTCTTCCCTGGGAAAAATTTAAAATCATTTCTTTATTCTTAGAGTTTTGAAATCTCACAGTGTGATGTAGGTCTTTTTCTCTTTTTAAATTCTTTTTGTTCAGTCTTGGGTCCTTTAATTCTGAAGAACTAGGACTCATCAGCCTGGAAAATTTTTTCAATTATCTCTTTGTGTTTTCATTCTTTACATTTTATTGGCTGTGTTTTTGGAACTCTTGTTACTCAAATCTTGGACCTCCTGGCTTCATCTTTTAATTTTTTTTAAGTTTCACATTTTTATTTAAATTCCAGTTAGTAAACATACAGTGTAGTATTACTTTCAGATGTAGAATTTAATGATTCAGCACTTCTGTGAATTAATTCGCCAGTGCTAATTATAACCAGTGCCCTACTTAATACCCATTTAACCCATCCCCCAACACACCTCCCTTCCAGCAACCCTCAGTTTGTTCTCTGTATTTAAGAGTCCTGGGGTGCCTGAGTGGCTCAGCTGGTTAAGCGTCCTACCTCCGCTCAGGTCATGATCTCATGGTTCATAACTCTGAACCCCACATGGGGATATGTGCTGACAGCTCAGAGTCTGGAGCCTGCTTCCAATTCTGTGTCTCCCTTTCTCTCTGCCCCTCCCCCGCTCTCTCTCGTGCACGCGCGCTTTCTCTCTGTCTCTGTCGCTCTCTCTCTCAAAATGAATAAACATTGGGCACCTGGGTGGCTCAATTGGTTAAGCCTCTGACTTTGGCTCAGGTCATGATCTTGGGGCTTCTGAGTTCGAGTCCTCTGTCAGGCTCTGTGCTGACAGCTCAGAGCCTGGAGCCTGCTTCAGATTCTGTGTCTCCCTCTCTCTGCCCCTCCCCACCCACACTCTGTCTCTCTTTCTCTCTCAAAAATAAATAAAACATTAAAAATGAATAAACATTAAAAAATGTTTTTTAAAGTCTCTTAGTTTATCTTTCTCTTTTTCCCCCTTATGTTCCTTTGTTTTGTTTCTTAAATAACATATATGAATGAAATCATAAGGTATTTTTCTTTCGCTAATTTACTTCACTCTAGCATAATACTCATAATACTGGAGCATAAAGCTCCAGTCACGTTGTTGCAAATGGCAAGATTTCATTCTTTTTGATGGCTGAGTAATGCTATATATATGTATATACCACATCTTCCTTATCCATTCATCAGTCAGTGGACATGTGGGCTCTTTCCATAATTTGGCTGTTGATAATGCTGCTATAAACGTCAGGGTGTATGTATCCCTTCAAATCAGTATTTTTGCATCCTTAGGGTAAATACCTAGTAGTGCAATTGCTGTACATAGGGTAGATCTATTTTGAACTTTTTGAGGAACCTGCCTGCTATTTTCCAGAAGGGCTATATCAGTTTGCATTCCCACTAACAGTGTAAAAGGGTTCCCCTTTCTCCACATCCTCACCAACATCTACTGTTTCCTAAGTTGTTAATTTTAGCCATTCTGATAGGCGTGAGGAGATAGCTCACTGTAGTTTTGATTTGTATTTCTCTGATGATGAGTGATGCACATCTTTTCATGTGTCTGTTAGCCATCTGGATGTCTTCTTTGGAAAAATGTCTATTTATGTCTTCCCATTTTTAAGTGGATTAATCGTTTGGGGAGGGTGTTGGGTTTGATAAGTTCCTTATAGATTTTGGATACCAATCCTTTATCAGGTATGTCCTTTGCAAATATCTTCTCCCATTCCAAAGGTTGCCTTTTAGTTTTGAATATTGTTTCCTTTGTGTGCAGAAGCTTTTTATATGGATGAAGTCCCAATAGTTTATGTTTGATCTTGTTTCCCTTGTTTCTGGAGACATATCTAGTAAGAAGTTGTTACGGCCACTATCAAAGAGGTTACTGCCTGTGTTCTCCTCTAGGATTTTGATGATTTCCTGTCTCACATTTAGGTCTTTCATCCATTTTGAATTTAGTTTTGTGTATGGTGTAAGTAAGTGGTCCAGTTTCATTTTTCTGTGTGTTACTGTCTAGTTTTCCCAACACCTTTTTTAGACGAGACTGTCTTTTTTCCAATGGATATTCTTTCCTGCTTTGACAGAGTTGACCATATAGTTATAGGTCCATTTCTGGGTTTTCTATTCTGTTCCATTGATCTATATGTCTGTTTTTGTGTCAGTATCATACTGTCTTAATCACTACAGCTTTGTAATGTACAAAGTCTGGAATAGTGATGCCTCCAGCTTTGCTTTGCTTTTTCAGGATTGTTTTGGCTATTTGGAGTATTTTGCAGTTTCATGCAAATTTTGGATTTTTCGTTATAACTCTGTGAAAAATGCTGGTGGTATTTTGATAGGGATTGCATTAAATGTGTGGATAGCTTTGAGTAGAATAGACATTTTAACAATGTTTGTTCTTGCAATCCATGAGCATGGAATGTTTTTCCATTTCTTTGTGTCCTCTTCAATTTCTTTCATAAGTGTTTTATAAGTTTTTAGAGTACAGATCTTTTACCTTTGTGGTTAGGTTTATTCCTAGGTATCTTAGGGTTTTTGGTGCAATTGTAAATGGAATTGATTCCTTGATTTTTCTTTTTGCTTCTTCAGTATTGGTGTGTAGAAATGCAACAAATATCTGTACACTAGTTTTGTGTCCTGAGACATTACTGAATTTGTGTGTCAGTTCTAGCAATTTTTTGATGGAGTCTTTTGGGTTTTCTACATAAAGTGTAATGTCATGCAAATAGTGATAGTTGGACATCTTCCTTGCAAATTTGGATGCCTTTTATTTCTCCTTGTTGTTTGATTGCTGAGGCTAGTACTTCCAGTACTATGTTAGATAACAGTGGTGAGAGTGGACATCCCTCTCTTGTTTCTGATTATAGAGGAAAAGCTCTCAGTTTTTCCCCATTGAGGATAATAATAGCTGTGGGTCTTTCATATATGGCCTTTATGAGGTATGTTCCTTCTATCCCTACTTTGTTGAATGTTTATCATGAATGAATGAATGGATGCTGTACTTTGTCAGATGCTTTTTCTGCATCTATTATGAGAATCATATGGCTCTTTTATAATGTAGTATCATGTTGATTGATTTGTGAATATTAAACCACTCCTGCAACCTGGGAATAAATAGCAACTTGATCGGTGAATTCTTTTAATGTACTGTTGGGTTCAATTTGCTAGTATTTTGTTGACAATTTTTGCATCCGTGTTCATCAAGGATATTGGCTTGTAGTTCTCCTTTTTAGTGGAGTCTTTGTCTAGTTTTGGAATCAAGGTAATTCTGGCCTCATGGAATGAGTTTGGAAGCTTTCATTCCATTTCTATTTTTTTAAATAGTTTAAGAAGAGTAGGTATTAACTCGTCTTTAAATATTTGGTAGAATTCCCCTGGGAAGCCATCTGGCCTACACTTTTGCTTACTGGGAGATTTTTGATTACTGATTCAATTTCTTTGATGGTATTGGTCTGTTCAAGTTTTCTCTTTCTTCCTGTTTTCAGTTTTGGTAGTTTATATGTTTCTAGGAATTTGCCCATTTCTTCCAGATTGCCCAATTTGTTGGCTTACAATTTTTAATAATATTCTATTGTAGTTTGTATTTCTGTGGTGTTGGTTATGATCTCTCCTCTCTCACATTTGGGTCCTTTCTCTTTTCTTTTTTGATAAGTCTGGCTAGGGGCTTATCAGTTTTGTTAATTCTTTCAAAGAATGAGCTCCTGTTTTCATTGATCTGTTCTAGTGTTTCTTTTTTCTTTCTATATCATTTATTTCTGCTCTACTCTCTATTATTTCCTCTCTTCTGATGGCTTTAGGCTTCATTTGCTCTTCTTTTTCAACTGCTTTATGCATAAAATTAGGTTGTGTATTTGAGTTATTTCTTGCTTCTTGAGGCAGGCCTATATTGCTACATACTTCCCTCTTATGACTGTTTTTGCTGTTTCACAAAGACTTTGGACTGTTGTGTTTTTTATTATTTGTTTCCATGTATTTTTTTAAATTTCTTCTTTAACTTCATAGTTGATCCATTCATTCTTTAGGAGGATGTTCTTTAACCTTCATGTGAGTGTGATCTTTCCAAATTTTTCTTGTGATTGACTTCAAGTTTCATAGTATTGTGGTCTGAAAATATGCATGGTATGATCTCAATCTATTCGTGCTTGTTGAGGACTAATTTGTGACCAATGTGTGATATAATCTGGAGAATGTTCTGTGTGCACTCGAAAAGAATGTATGTTGTGCTGCTTTGTACTTGTCAAGGATGGATTTGTGACCTAGTATGTGATCTATTCCAGAGAATATCTCATGTGAATTTAAAAGAATATGTATTCTGCTGCTTAGGATAAAATGTTCTGAATATATCTGTTAAGTCCATCTGCTCTAGTGTGTCATTCAAGGCCATTGTTTCCTTGTTAATTTTCTGCTTAGATGATCTGTCCATTGAGGTAGTGTGGTGTTAAAGTCCCCTACTATTATTGTATTATTATCAATGAGATCCTTGATGTTTGTTACTGTTTTATATATTTGGGTGCTTTCAAGTTGGGGGCATAAATATTTACAACTGTTAGATCTTCCTATTGGATAGACCCCTTTATTATGGTGTGGTGCCCTTCTTCATCTCATTATAGTCTTTGGCTTAAAATCTAGTTGTCGGATAGAAGTATGGCTACTCTGGTTTTCTTTTGGTGTCCATTAGCATAATGGTTGGTTCTCCATCTCCTCACTTTCAATATGTAAATGTCTTTAGGTCTAAAATGAGTCTCTAGTAGGTAGCATATAGATGGGTCTTATTTCTTTTATTCATTCTGACACCCTATGTCTTTTGATTAGAGCATTTAGTCTATTTACATTCAGAGTGATTATTGATAGATATAAATTAAAAAAATTTTTTTTTTGAGAGAGAGAGAGAGAGAGAGAGAGAGAGCGAGCAATCAGGGGAGGGGCAGAGAGAGAAGGAGAACGAGAATCCCAAGCAGGCTCCATACTGTCAGTGCAGAGCCCGATGCAGGGGTTGATCTCTCTGTCAGATCATGACCTGAGCTGAAATTAAGAGTCAGATGCTCAACTGACTGAGCCACCCAAGTGCCCCTGATAGACATGAATTTAGTGCCATTGTATTACCTGTGAAGTCATTGTTTCTAGTGATATTCTGTGTTCTTTTCTAGTCTTTGTTGCTTTTGTGACCACCAAACTGCTGGTTTAGTTAACTAAACTCCTTTAGTTTTTGTTTGTCTGGAAAACTCTTTACCTCTCCTTCTATCCTGAATGACAGCCTTGCTGGCTAGAGTATTCTTGGCTGCATATTTTTCTCAGTCAGTAAGTTCAATATATCATGCCACTCCCTATTGGCCTGCCAACTTTCTATGGAATGATCTGCTAACCTTATTTGTCTTCCCTTGTAACTTAAGGGCATCTTTTGTCTTGTTGCCTTTAAGATTTTTTTCTTTATCACTATATTTTGCAAATTTAACTGCAATATGTCTAGGTGTTGGCCTGATTTTGTTGATTTTTATGGGAGTTCTCTGTTCCTCCTGGATTTGGAAGTCTGTTTCCTTCTCTAGATTAGAGAAGGTATAATTTCCTCAAGTAAGCCTTCTGCCCCCTTTCCCTCTCTTCTTCTGAGACTCCTATGATATGAATGTTGTTAGGCTTTATGGAGTTAGTGAGTTCCCTGAGTCTACATTTGTGATCCAGTATTGTTCTTTCTTCTTTTCAGTTTCGTTATTTTCCATAATTGTTTTCTATATCACTTATTCACTTCTCTGCTTCTTTCATCTTTGTGATCATTATATCCAGTTGGTTTCAAATCTCAGTTATTGCATTTTTCATTTTAGCCTGACTAGTTTTTAGGTCTTTATCTCTGTGATAAGGGATTCCTAGGCATATTCTATGCTTTTTCCACGCCCAGCTAGTATACTTATGATTGTTGCTTTAAATTCTGGACTGGGCATGGGGCGCCTGGGTGGCGCGGTCAGTTAAGCGTCCGACTTCAGCCAGGTCACGATCTCGCGGTCCGTGAGTTCGAGCCCCGCGTCAGGCTCTGGGCTGATGGCTCTGAGTCTCCCTCAGAGGAGACGATTCTGTGTCTCCCTCTCTGTCTGCCCCTCCCCCGTTCATGCTCTGTCTCTCTCTGTCCCAAAAATAAATTAAAAAAACGTTGAAAAAAAATTAAAAAAAAAAAATTCTGGACTGGGCATATTATTTATTTTTTTTCAATTGGATTCCTGACAGTGACCTTTTCTTGTTCATTCTTTTGGGATGAATTCCTCTATCTTGGCATTTTGTCTAGATCTCTGTCTTCTTCTGTATGTTAGGAAACCCTGTTAGGTTTCCTGCTCCTGAGAGCAATGGGTTTATGAAGAAGAAGTCATATACTGCCTAAGGCCTGATGCTTCCAGAAGTGTCTCTGGTGTATGCTGTGTGCACTGTACTGTGTTGACTGCTCTTTACCTCAGGTCGATCTTCTGCAGTTTCTCTTTCCCTGCAGTGGGGAGTGTGTGAACCTTGGCCAAAGTGTGATGAGTTTTAACTAGGCGTGCTGTGGTCTGCTTGTTAAGACCTGATCTGTTTCCACCAGGGCTGAAGCTTTGCAGAACTCTGTGGTCAGTAGACATGGTGTGTGTGGGTGTTTGTGCTGATATTCTGGGATATTTTGCTGCTTCTCAGGCACACTTGTCCAAGAAAAGCAGCATACTTGTCCAAGAAGAGCAGCACCTGCTGCACCGTGGGGGCCAGGGCTTGGTGTAAGCAGGTTAGGCAGTCAGTGTTGGCCCTGTACTACTTACTGAAGTTAGTTTATGCTGAGAAATGATGCCTGGAGAGGCAATACAACCTCTCCCAGTTGCACTCCAAGAAGGAGGAACTGTCTATCCCAGTGCATCCCAGGGGATCCTTAGGTCTCACCATCTGCTCCCAGGCTATCTTCCCCCCTCCTTCACAGGAGCACAGCCCCACCCATTGGGCTCCACACCAGCCACAGTGCTGACCTCTAAAACTCCAGTCTTTGAGCCTTGCTACTTGTAAAACTCACAAAAATCACCCCTTCTGACTTTGCCAGTAATTGCTCTGGGGAAGTGTTTTCCTTATGTGGTCCCCTATGCATTTCTCTCCCTTTCTCTTTTTCTCTTTTTGGCCTTTCTCTTTGACCAGGACTCTCTCCCCTCCACAGCACCCACAGTCCATTTCTTCCCCAAATCATGTCTCCACACCTCCTACTTTCCACAATGTGACCTCTTCTCTCCCTCTATTTGTGTGGTTTACTCTGTCAGTCCTCAGATCTAATTCTTGGTTATTCATAATGATTTGATATTTATCTAGCTGTGATCAAGGGATGGGGCAAGCCCAGTGTCCTCCTACTACCCTGCCATCTTAGCTCCTCTCCCTCCTGGATTTCTCTTAATGCCTTTTATTTTCTCCTTACATTTTTCATCTAATTTTATTCTGTATTCTAGGAGAGTTTCTCAAATGTTTTTTAGTTCTTTTGTTATTTTTTAAAATTTGGTAATCATATTTAAAAATTTTTTTTCTCTTCAAGTAATTTAGTTTACTATGGCTATTGTAATGACTTTTGAAATATTTGCTTGTCAGAAAACATCATTGGTTTGTTCTGATAATATTTAGCATTTATTGTCTTGAAGCAAATATATACCTTGTGATTTGTCAATTTAAACATTAAAGTAGCATTGATAATAGGAAAGTTATTTTAAAATTTCTAAAAACAAAAAAATGCATATTTATGATAAAAACAGTTTTTTAATGTATACAGTTTTGCTAGTGAATGGAACTATGGAGCTCTGCATTCTGTCATGCTAGAAGTCTGTCAGTCCATTCCTCATTACATTTTATTTTTAAATTTTATTTTAATGTCAGTATACTTAATATACAATGTTTTAGTATACAGTGTAGTGATTCAACAATTCTATTCATTATTAAGTGTTCACGATGATAAGTGTGATTTTTAATCCCCTTTACCTATTTTACCCTTCCCCACCCCACCCCCTTACCTACCCTCTGGTTACCATCAGTTTATTCTGTATAATTAAGAGTCTGTTTTTGCATTTTCCCTTTTTCCTTTGTTCAATTGTTTTGTTTTTTAAATTGCACATATGAGTGAAATATTATATAATATCTGTCTTTCTTTGACTCATATCACTTAGCATTATACCATCTAGATCCATTAATGTCATTGCAACTGGCAAGATTTCATTCTTTTTTATTCTTTCATTCTTTTTTATGGCTGAGTAATATTCCATTATGTTTGTGTGTGTGTGTGTGTGTGTGTGTGTGTGCCACTGTGTATGTATTTATGTCTGTGTTTGTGTGTGTGTGTGTGTGTGTGTGTGTGTGTGTGTGTACATGGTATGTATGATCCCACTGGGCTGTTTCCAGATCTTGGCTATTATAAATAATGCTTCAGTTAACACAGGGGTATATATATATTTTTAAATTGTGTTTTTCTATTATTTGGGTAAACACCCATTAGTGGAATTACTGGATCATATGGTAATCATATGGTATTTTGAATTTTTTGAGGAAACTCCATACTGTTTTCCTCAGTGGCTGTACTAGTACACATTCCCACCAACAGTGCATAAGGGTTCCCTTTTCTGCAAATCCTGCTCAACACTGTTTTTTTTCTTATGTTTTTGATTTTAGTCATTCTGACAGGTGTGAGGTGATATCTCGTTGTAGTTTTGATTTGCATTTTCCTGATGATAAGCAGTGTTGGGCATCCTTTTATGTGTCTGTTGACCATCTGTATGTCTTCAGAGATATGTCTGTTCATGCCTTCTGCCCTTTAAAAAAATTTTTTTTAACGTTTATTCATTTTTGAGAGACTGAGAGAGGGTGTGAATGGGGGGGGGCAGTAGCGGAGGGGCAGAGAGAGGGAGGCACAGAATCCCAAGCAGGCTCCAGGCTCTGAGCTGTCAGCACAGAGCCCAACATGGGGCTCGAACTCACAAACCATGAGATCATAATCTGAGCTGAAGTTGGACTCTCAACTGACTGAACCACTCAGGTGCCCCTCTTCTGACTATTTTTTAATTGGATTATTTGTCTTCTGAGTATTGAGTTGTATAAGATCATTATATATTTTGTATGCTAATCTTTTATTAGATATGTCATTTGTAAATATCTTCTCCCATTCAGTAGGATGTCTTAGTTTTGTTGATTGTTTCCTTTGGTGTGCATAAGGTTTTTATTTGGATGTAGTCCTCGTAGTTTATTTTTGCTTTTGTTTCCCTTGCCTCAGAAGACAGATCCAGAAAAATGTTGCTACAGCCAACATCAGAGAAATTACTGCATTTGTTCACTTCTAGGATTTTTATGATTTTGGGTCTTACATTTAGATTCTTAATCCATTTTGAGTTTATTTTTGCGTATGGAGTAAACCAGTGGTCTGGTTTTGTTCTAGTGCATTTAGCTGTCCTGTTTTCCCAACACCATTTGTTAAAGAGATTTTTTTTCCCATTGTACACTCTTGCCTCCATTTTCAAAGATTATATGACCGTATAATCACGGGTTTATTTCTGGGGTCTCTATTCTGTTCCATTGATCTATGTGTCTATTTTTGTGCCAGTCCCATATTGTTTTGATTACTATAGTTTAAAAAAAAAATGTTTATGTGTTTTGAGAGAGACAAAGAGCATGTGCAGGGGAGGGGAAGATAGAGAGGGAAAGAGGGAATCCCAAGCAGGCTTTGCACTGTCAGCACAGAGGCTGACACAGGACTCGATCTCACAAACTGAGGTCATGACGTAAGCCAAAATTAAGAGTTGTATACTCAACCGACTGAGCCACCCAGGTGCCCCTGATTATTATAGCTTTGTAGTATATCTTGAAATCTGGGATACCTCCATTTTTGTTCTTTTTAAAGATCACTTTGGCTATTTGGGGGTGTTTTGTGTTTCCATATGATTTTAGGAACGTTTGTTCCAGTTCTGTGAAAAATGCTGTTGATCATTTGATCAGGAATGCATTAAATGTGTAGATCGCTTTGGGTAGTTTGGACATTTTAACAATATTCATTCTCCCAATCCATGAGCATGGAATATCTTTCCATTTATTTGTGTCATCTTCAATTTCTTTCATCAGTGTTTTATAATTTTCAGAGTACAGGTCTTTCACCTACTTGATTATGTTTATTCCTAGGTAGTATTTTTGGCACAATGGTAAATAAGATTGTTTCCTTAATTTCTATTTCTGCCATTTCATCATTCATGTATAGAAATGCAACAAAATCTATATATTGATTTTGTATCCTGCAACTTTACTGAATTCATTAGTTCAGTGAATGAATTCATTTATTCATTTCTGGTATTTTTTTTGGTGGAGTCCTTAGGGTTTTCTATATATTGTATCATATCATCTGCAAATAGTGAAACTTTTACTTCTTCCTTATCAATTTGGAGGGCTTACATTTCTTTTTTCTTATCTGATTGCTGTGTTAAGACTTCTAGTAGTATGTTGAATAAAAGTGGTGAGAGTGGACATTCTTGTTTTGTTCCTGATTCTTAGGGGAAAAGCTCAGTTTTTCAGCATTAAACATAATTATTAGCTGTGGGATTTTCATTTAGGGTCTTTATTATGTTGAGGTATGTTCACTCTAAACCTACTTTTTGAGGGTTTTTATCATGAGTGGTTGTTGTACTTTGTCTAATGCTTTTTCTGCATCTATTGAAATGATCATATGGTTTTTATCCTTTGTCTTGTTTGTGTGATGTGTAATGTTGATTAATTTGCAAATATTGGACCACCTTTGTATCCCAGGAAAAAAAAACCCACTTCGTCGTGGTGAATGATTTTTTTAATGTATTGTTGGATTCCATTTGCTAGTATTTTGTGGAGGATTTTTGTATCTGTCTTCATCAGAGATATTGACCCATAGTTCTCTTTTTTTAATATTTACTTTTGAGAGAGAGAGAGAGAGAAAGTGAGGGCCAGAGAGAGAGAGAGAGAGAGAGAGAAAGGATCCCAAGCAGGCTGTGCATTGTAAGTAGAAAGTCCAACATGGGACTCAAACTCATGAACTGTGAGATCATGACCTGAGCCAAAGTCAAAAGTTGGATGCTTAATTGTCTGAGCCACCCAAGCTTCCCCATAGTTCTCTTTTTTTATAGTGTCCTTGCTGGTTTTGGTTTCAGGGTAATGCTAGCCTCATAGACTAAATTTGGAAGATTTTCTTCCTTTTCTATTTTTTTTTTTTTAATAGTTTGAGAAGAACAAGTGTTAACCATTCTTTACATGTTTGGTAGAATTCACCTGTGAAGCTATCTGGTCCTGGACTTTTGCTTTTTTGGAGTTTTTTGATTACTTATTCAAGTTCATTGCTGATAATTAGTCTATTGATATTTTCTATTTGTTCTGGATTCAGTTTTAGGAAATTATAGGTTTCTAGGAATTTATCCAATTCTTTGAGGTTGTCCAATTTGTTGATATATGTTTTTTCATAATATTCTCTTGTAATGCTTTATACTTCTGTGGTATCAGTTATTTCTCCTCTTTCATTTATGATTTTCTTTGATTCCTCTTTCACACATGTGCTCTCACTCTTGCTCTCTCTGAGTCTGGCTAAAATTTATAAATTTTGTTGATCTTTTCAAAGAGCCAGCTTCTGGTTTCATTGATCTGTTCAATTTTTTTTAACTTTCTATTTCATTTATTTATGCTCTAATCTTTATTCTTTTTATTTTCCTTCTACTGTTTTTTTTTTTTTTCTAGCTCCTTTAGGTATAAGGTTTGGTTGCTTATTTAAGATTTTTCTTGCTTTTTGATGTCGTCCTGTATTGCTATAAACTTCCCTCCTAGAACAGCTTTTGCTGGATCCCAAAGATTTTGAACCATTGTGTTTTCACTTTCATTTATCTCCTCTTTGATTTCTTGGTTGACCCATTCATTGTTTAGTAGTATGTTATTTAGCCTCCATGAATTTGTGTTCTTTTCAGATTTTTTTTTGTGGTTGATTTCTAGTTCATAGCATTGTGGTCAGAAAAGATGCATGGTATGACTTCCTTCTTTTTGAATTTGTTGAGGCTTGTTTTGTGGACTAATATGTGATCTATTCTGGAGAATGTTCCATGTGCACTTCAAAAGAATGTGTATTCTGCTATTTTAGGATAGAATGTTCTGATACATCTTTTAGATTCATCTAGTCCATTTGTCATTCAAAGCCACTGTCTCCTTGTTGATTTTGTTTGGATAATCTATCCATTGATGTAAGTGAGGTGTTAAAGTCTCCTACCATTATTGTGTTACTATTGATCGTTTCCTTTATATTTGTTATTAGCTGTTTTATGTATTTGGGTGCTTTTGTGTTGGTGCATAAATATTTATAATTGTAATATCTTCTCAGATGTTTCCCTTTATCATTATCTACTGACCTTCTTTGACTCTTTTTACAGTCTTTGTTAGAAAGTTTATTTTGTCCGATATAAGTATTGCTACCCTGGTTTTCTTTTTACTTCCATTTTCCTGATAATTGCTTTTTTTATCCTTCATTTTCAATCTGCATCTGTCGTTAGGTCTGAAATGAGTGTCCTATAGGCAGCATATGGATGGGTCTTGTTTTTTTATCCATTCTATCACACAGTGTCTTTTGATTCGAGTGTTTAGTCCATTTATACTCAAAGTAATTATTGATAGGTATGTATTGCCATTTTCCTGTTATTTTATGGGAGAGGAGGGTTTGTAGCTCTTCTTTGTTACTTATCTTGCTCTCCTCTCTCACAGTTTGTTAGCTTTCTTTAGATGATTGGCTTGGATTCCTTTCTCCTTATTTTTGCATATTTGTTGCTAGTTTTTGATTTCTGGTTACCATTAGGTTTGTGTATAACATCTTTTTTTAAAGTTTATTCATTTTAAGGGAAAGAGAGAGTGTGTGCAAGCAGGGGAGTGGTGGGGTAGGGTAGAGAGAGAAAATGCCAAACAGGCTCCATTGATAGTGCAGAGCCTGATGCAGGACTTGAAATCCTGAACCAAGAGATCGTGACCTGAGCCAAAATCAAGAGTCCAACATCTAACCAACTGAGCCACCCAGGTGCCTCTGCATATAACGTCTTATCCTTCTAACAGTCTGTACTAAGTTGATGGTCACTGAAATGTATACCCATTCTTTCCTCCTCTCCTCCCCATGTTTTAGGTGTATGATGTGATACTTTAAATCCTTTCATTTTGTGAATCCCTTGACTGATTTTTATAGATGTACTTAATTTTACTGCTTTTGTGCTTCCTACATTTTTTATTCCTGCTTATGGTCTTTTCTTTCCACTCAAAGAGTCCCCTTTAACATTTCTTGTAGGGCTGGTTTAAATGAAAGACTGAGTTCCATTAACTTTTGTTTATCTGGGAAACTCTTTATCTCTCCTTGTATTCTGAATGATAGCCTTGTTGGATGGAGGTTTTTTTCTTTTAGTACTTTGAATATATCATGCCACACCCTTCTGTCTTGCAAAGTTTCTGCTGAAAAAATAAGCTGATAGCTTTCTTGTGTCCCTTGTATGCAACTGTTTTATTTTCTTTTGCTACTTTTAAAATTCTCTCTTTTTCACTAGTTTTTTTTTTTTTTTTTACCAACTTAATTGCTGTGTGCCTTGATGTGGACCTTCCTGGATTGATTTTGTTGAGAGCTTTCTGTGCCTCTAAGATCTGGATTTCTAGTTCCTTCCCAGATTTGGGAAGTTTTCAGCTACTATTTCCTCAAATTTTCTCCCCCCTTTGTTCTCTCTTCTCTTTCTGGGATCTGCATAATTCAAATGTTAGTACACTTGATGGTGTCATTGAGGTCCTTCAGTCTATTTTCATTTTGTATTATTATTATTTTTTAAAATTTTATTATTATTTTTTTGTTTCTCCTGTTCAGCTTGATTGCTTTCCATTACTCTGTCCTTGGGATCACTAATCTGTTTCTCTGCTTCCTCTAGTCTACTATTCATTACATTTAGTGTATTTTTAATTTTAGTTATTGTTTCTTCATCTCTGATTGGTTCTTTTTAATGTTTTCTATCCCTTTGTTGAGGGTCTCACTGAAGTCCTCCATTCCTTTCTCAAATCCATTGAGTATTTTTGTGACTATTACTTTAAATTCTCTATCAGGCATATCTATTACTTACCTCCATTACACTTAGCTCTCTTGCTGTGATTTTGTCCTGTTCTTTTATTTAAGACAAACTCCTCTGTCTCCTCATTTTGTGTAACACTCTATGTCTGTTTCTGTGTGTTAGGAATCTCTGCTATGTTTTCTTCTCTTGAAAGTAATGGCTGTATGAAGAAGACGTCCTATAGTGGCCTGTACTGCAATGTCGCCTGTTCACCAGAATCTGGCACCTTAGGAATGTCTCTTATGTATGTTGTGTGTGCCCTACTCTTGTGGCTGTGCTGCATTTGCCTTTAATTGAGTCATCCACAGTGGCTCTTTCCTTTTTTGGGGCAGTGTTTGGTCCCTATATTAATGGGCCAGTTTGTGGCCTACTTGCACTTGAGTTGAGTCAGACCAAGTATTTGCTAAAGATATCCATGGAATAAGGTATCCATGGGATAAGCTGAGCTTGGGGTCCTCCTCCTCTTCCATCTTCCTCATATTTTTAATCTTTAAAAACCATCTTATTCTCTAATTATTCCTTTGTAATGACATAGTGTTTTTATTTAATGGACAATCTGCTTGAATTATTTTGAAAATACTGGATTTTTTTTTAATGTCCATCCTATGCCCTAAATTATTTGATTTCATCCAGCATCAGTTTTGTTTACTTTAGTCTTTTTCTTTCATATTCTGATTTCTCCTTACTTTTCTGATTCTACTTGATCATCCAATATTACTAAAGAAAGACCTAAGTTGCTTGTGTGAATTCATTCCATGGCTACATTAGTAGGTCAGTTTTCCTGGGAGACCTCTGTCCTATTTAGGGTGAGGGGGCCATGTTTGCTTTCTGATTTCACTACAGCATAAAATGATGGGAAGCTGGCTGTCAAGCATAGGCTTTCAAAATGCCAGAATATGAAGGCTTGTAGGCTGGGGCACCAAATCCCATACAAGTCCTTGCTAACCCCAGAAGGTTCCACAAAAGAGGCCTCGGTTTTGTCTATTTTTCCTGGACATTGGAATTCCAAGTGCAGGGGTATGGGAGAAGCAGAAAGGTGATGATTTGCATTGTAAATCTGTATATAAACCTTCAATTAATCTTGTTTTCAGCCACATTTTTCACTATCAATTCTGAATCCAATATCTTATGATTTCTTTCTTTCTTTTTTTTTTAAGTTTATTTATTTTGAGAGAAAGCATGCATGTGAGCAGGGAGGGGCAGAGAAGAGAGAGGGAGAGGGAATCCCAAGCAGACTCTGTGCTGTCAGCACAGAGCCCAATGTGGGACTCAATCTCATGAACCAGGAGATCATGATCCAAGCTGAAATCAAGAGTCAGATCCTTAACCTACTGAGCCACCCAAGCACCATCAGCATCTCATGATTTCTAACATGCAAATTGTATCCCATTCTTCTATGCCCTGGTGTGGTGCATTCATTACTCAACACACTCTCATATGTTTTCCTTCTTCCAAAAATTGTTGAACTCCTTTATGCAATTGTGAATAGATCCTGTTTTTCCTACCCTTAGCTTGCATGGTGAGGTTTATAACTTTTTAAATTTAATTTTATTAAAATTTTTTTAATGTTTATTTATTTTTGAGAGAGAGAGAGAGAGAGAGAGAGAGAGAAAGAGAGTATGAGCAGAGGAGGGACAGAGAGAGAGAGGAAGACACAGAACCAAAGGAGGCTCCAGGCTCTGAACTGTTAGCACACAGCCCAATGTGGGGCTCGAACTGCCAAGTTCTAATATCATGACCTGAGCTGAAGTCGGACACTTAACCAATACCTGAGCCACCCAGGTGCCCTGAGGTTTATTACTTTTTAAAAATTTCATTCTTTTATTTCTATGAGTCTCAGGAAATAGGAGAGATAGGCTTAAGTGCATGGTATATCGTCTTGAATTAGTAGTTTTCAGTTGATGATATTTTGTTGTTTTTTGGTGGAAATATAATTTAAGTTAAATAGTTACTTCCTCAGTCACTCCCACAGAATTGTTCAGCTGCAACCACCATCATCTACTCTGTACCTGAGGAATCTGAGGTTCACTGAAGTTTAAGGATATCAGATACACTGATAGAGTGACTATAGATTTGTGCTGGAAAACTAAGGAGGACTCTAAGATTAAATGACAATTACTTATTCTCGAATTGTTCTCATTCTACAACATTTAGTAAATATCTGGAATGGGCCAAGTACTAGGTTAAGTGTTGCCAAGATAGGAATATAAAGGTAAATAAGGTATAAACCTTACCCTTGACAATAGCATAATCTGGTGAATAACTTGAGTTTATGTAGCATTTTGCAGTTTATAAATCAATTTTACCTATGGGAGACACTTGACACCTAGTGATTTACAATTCATAGTTTTAACTATTCCCATGGAACTCCAGTGATCCATGACCTGCAATAATTGATTCATTTGCTTAGGTACAAATTTGAATCACATGTACCACAAGACTGTGGGTGGTAAGGTTGTTTGAGTGCTGAAAGAGCAAAGCTGGCTCTTAGGGAATCATGAAGTAGTTTTGTGAATACTGTGTATAAATTTATGGCCATATTCTTGAGTCATCTGAACTTGATAGGATTACAAACATGAAATTGGTTTATTTTTCCCCCATCACTGCCCTTAACAAAGTTCTTTCAAGTCTTTCTTCTTTGACATCTCGAGTAGATTCCATATCTTTCCAGGCCCTTACTATTGTTGTAGAGTTCAGTGTAGTCCAGTTTAATATTTGAATCTCATTTTTTCCAATCCCCTAGTTCAAGTTTGAACCCTGCAAGGGAATTGAGACAGGAAGAGAGGGCCTGGTTTGCTATCTTCCTTCTTTTCCCTCTCTTCTGGTTCTAGTTCTTTCTTTGTGTTGTGAGGGCTGGAAGGAGAAGGAGTGTCTGGCCACTGCCCTAGTCCTATGTGGTTGTTGCTACTACAGCTAAAACATAATTAACTAGCCATCAACACCCTCTTTAGGGGAAGCATCCAAAAATTGGCTCTCTCATGGTATACAAGGAGAAATTCTCTGGGAAAATCCTTACTAAATAGTCCTTTCATTTGAGAGATCAGCTTTGGCTTGCCTGTATCCAAACCCTTTCAGCTCTATCCCTGGTGACTCACCTCCTGTCTCTTGATGGCAGATGAGGTATCACCAGGGAGGTGCAAGCCCATTTACTTGATTCCATATCCTCCTATAATAGGCTGCTTCAATGCTGCCCCCATTGGGTTTTTTTTTTAACCCTCTTGTGGTCTTGTTGGGTCTCATTTCTCATTCCCAAAATGGGCACAGAAGACTGATGAATAAGTCTGCCACAGAAGAGGTATACAGTTGGAAAATGACATGCTGATCTGCTCTTCCTACAGGTACCCTCAGTCTTTATGAGTGATTCTCAGAGCCCTCTGTAATTTGGAATTGGGAAAAAAACAATTCACAACTTCAATGAGGAGGAGATGGAAAATCCTCTAAATTGTGATCATTGTCTTACCAATACAACTATCTCTAGTCTACTTCCCTACCCCCACCTTTTTGCTTACATAGACCAGGGCAGGAAGACTGTAGAAGTGATGCAGGAGTCTAGCCAGAAATTTTTGTGGAGAGCTTTCTTTATTCTTACCTTTGGGTCCTATTTGGTGATTCTGAGTCAGTAGGAAAAGTATTACTCAACACTCTTTTATACATTTTCTGCTATGCATGTAGTCACATTAATTAATTGGGGACTTGACAAGGTGTTGGGACATTGAATGTTTAGGGCTGTGTTCTCTCAAGGTATGGCTTATAGACCACCTGTGTCTGAATCTGCTGGTGAGAAAAAGGAAAAAAATGTGAATTCCTAGGCCTCTTATGCTAATATTTGGGCTCTCAAAGGTAGAGAAGGGGTCAGGAATCACAATTTTCAACAAACACTCCCAAGATTTAGAGATACATACTAAAGTTGGACAACCACTTGTCATGAGTCCACAATATATTATTTTATCTCCTTTCAACACTTCTGTGAAGTAGGTAGGGCTGGTATTATCCTAATTATACAGATGAAATTGAGATTCAAAAGAGAACCATGAGTTGCCAAATGGCAGAGTAACCTGCTTCCTAAAATTAATGTATTGTGAATTTATCCATTAAACATTTTCTTCAACATTATTTTCTTTTTTTCTTTTTTTTTAAAGTTTATTTATTTATTTTCAAGCGGGGAAACATGCAAGCCGGGGAGGAGGGGAGAGGGAGGGAAAGGGGAGGAGAGGGGGGAGAGGGGGGAGAGGGAGGGAGAGGGAGGGAGAGGGGGAGAGAGGATCCCAAGCAGGCTCAGAGCCTGACACAGGGCTTGAAACCATGAACTGTAAGATCATGACTTGAGCCAAAATCAAGATTTGGCTTGACTGACTGAGCCACCCAGGCACCCCTCAACTTTATGTTCAATGACAATGAAATCTCCTTTGTGTATGTAGAATTCTTTATTTAATCAATCTGCTATTAATGCACAGTTTGATTATTTTAACTTTTTACTATTACAAAAAGGAGCTTTAAATGTTAGGCAGTTTAAAGGGGAGTTGGGAACTATATTGTAGCTGCCTAGAGAAAATGAAGCCAATTTTTAAAGGTCATTATATTAAAAGTATTTAGGATCTGAAATGATATGGCACATTCCACAGTCACTAAAACGATTATTTTATGTTGTTTTCTTAACAGGAACAAGACCATATTGTTTTACTTTAACTTATTAAGCTGTACCAGTCCCTCCGTGGTGATAAACCTACAGTGCCCTACCACACAGGTAAGACAAAAAATACCTTGAATGTTAGAAATTCCACCTGAATTCCGTTTGAATTCTGTGTGTGTGTGGTTAATGATGAATTTATGGAAGGTGGGAAGACCTAAGCATGAGCTTGTGTTTACTCATATAAAATCAAAATGTAGCATCGCTAAGGAACCTCTTTGATTTTGTCCAACCACCTACCCCCAGAAGTGGTATTTTTTTCCAGACCAGTATTAGGAAGAGAAAAGCTAGCTACTATAACTAATAAACTCAAGTTTTTCAGTGACTTAACACAATAAAGTTTATTGTTGATCATATAACAGTTTAAGGCTAGTGTTTATGGTCAGTAGGCAACTCTTCTCTAGGCTTCTTTCATCTGGTGGCTCTGTCTTAAGTCCTTCTCATCATCTGTATCCACCTGCCAGAAGGAAATAGAAGATGAATAAAGCATCTCTGCTCTTAAAAGCCTTGGATTAGAAGTGTCACATATTGAAATTCTACTCATACAACATATATATTAGTTTTATATGTTCACACATGCATGCAAGAAAGAAGGACTAAAGTAATGCAGTTAGGGGGTGAGGCACAGACTTCAGTGGGCATTTAGTTGTGTCTTCCATAGTCTGTCCATCTGTCCTCCAGAATACCTTTCTTCTTTCCAAGGGAGACAACCCAGTGTCCCATGTAGTACTGTCTTTAACCCAAAGTTCAGGATCTATGGGTGATACATTGTCTATCAGGTCTTTCCACTAAATGAACAATGGGGAATGGGACTAGGATAATTAGAATACAAACTCCCATTCAGAAAGGGAAGGGTGATAAACACATAGTGGTCTGTAGTGCATGGCACTGGAGAATGGTGCTTTATTTGACCTGGATTATATTTTCCATTTCATCCTATAAGTCCTTTACTCAACCAACTGTGGGGTTATTTCCTATCTGCTAGCTTCAGACCACATCACTACTGAGCATTGGAGATATCTGCTGGGGGGGGGGGATGCATAGAGCTCTAAAGCTCCCTTCATGTTGTGTAAATTCAGCAACTCAAAGATTATTTTAACAGTCAAAGGACTTTTCAGGTTAGCTCATGAATTCTGTAGCAGCACAACTGCCTCAAAAACATAATAGGCTTTTAACCTATTTGCTGCTGCTTTGCTCCATGTGCCAGTAAACCATTGCCAAAGATCTTCCCTGATCTAGTTAGTAAATCTGTTTGCTTTCTTTCTTCCTCATGTCTCTCTCAGACTTTTGATCTCTTATTTACCACTGAGACTAAAGCCAACTTGAGATATTGACATCTTAGTTCTGTGACTACCTCTACCACAAGACTTGGTTTTCTACCATAGCCACCCACTCCCAAGGCCAAATCCTTGACCATGTCAGTACCAGTACTCGCCACTGTTGTAATATCAATTTCAGACATCCTCTCACATTCCAACTCCCATAATTGTAACTCACCAGGACCTACAAACCCCTAATGCTAACCTCTTCACAGCATCCCTCAGTTCCCTCATGTTTGCATTTCTTTCTTTGTCTGACTTAGATTTCAAGGTCCCTCTTTAAATTCACTCCCTTATAAAAACCCTCAATTTCTATGCCCTCCTCCCACTTAGCTGTTCTTTCCTGGCAGAACTTCATCCCTACCTAAATGTGGCTCTCTGCCTATTATTCTATGCCTGAACTCAGGCAGCTGTGAGTTCTTGGAGAAAATACACATAACTGTCCTTTAGACTCAGAACTACTAACCTCAGTGTCCCTCAGTGCTGTCTCACAACCACACTACAGACCCCTTATCTGTTTTCTAGTCTTCTCTTCTAGAAAACGTTTCCATACCTTCTCTTCTTACCTCCAACACCTAAGAACTCCTTCCCAATCTCCTTGTCAGCCTCCGACTTTCCTTCCTACTTCACTGAAAAAGTACAGGCATTCAGAAGACAACTTTTAAAAGCTCCTGCAGTAACATCCTCTTGCCTATCAAGTGTCATTTATGTTCATATATTTGTTCTGCTTTTCTTTGTCTCACTGTGTATGAACTGCCTGCCCTCCTAAAGTCAGCCTATCCATTTATGCATTATATCTCACCTGCTTTCACATACTCAAGCACATCATTGCAGAAATTTTGTGGGTTTTTTTTTTATTACCATTGTTCCTTCTCTACTAAATCATCTCCTTGATCCCACACCCCCTTCCAGATACTGCTCCATATCTCTGTACCTCTTTTTTGCAAGTCTTCAAAAGAGTAGTCTATATTCAGTGTGTCTAAATCCTCTCTTCTCATTCTCATTCAGGCTTTTACTCCTACTCTAATTGCCTCCAAATGATACCATTGACCTCCATATTATTAAACTAATGGCTAATTCTCATTCCACATGCAATTGATCGAACAGCATTGTTTATTCAAGCCCTCCTCCTTCAAACATTTTCCTGACTTGGCTTCCAGGGCACATTATTCTTCTTTGTTTCCTCCCAACTCTCTGGCTATTCCTTGTTAGTCTCCTTTGCTGGTTTTTATTCATCTTTCCAACATTGTATAAACATTGGGGTTCTCTCCTATCACTAAACTTGGCCATTTTGAAAATCTACATTTACTCCCTTGGTGATCTCATTCACCAATTCTTTGTTTTTAACATCATCTGCATGCTGCCCTCGCTAGTTTACATGTCCAGAAAAGTCTGCTCTCTGAACTCCTGATCCTGATATGCAATCACCTGTGCAATGTCTCTACATGGATATTTAGTTGACATCTCAAATTTAATATGTCCAAACTCAATTCCTAATCTCTGACTTCATCCTTAAATCTTTTCTCCAATCCCAACAATCGTCGCTGTTTCAGTTAAGGCCACCTCCAAATACCATGGTATCATCCTTGATTTTCTCTTTTCCTCTTACACTCATGTGTGAACAGTCAGCTAATTCTTCTGGTCTCCATTCAAAATATACCCTGGACCAAACTACTTTTTACTATCTCTTCCTTTTTTCAAAGAACCATTATCTCTTTAGATTAGTGCTATGACCTCCTGACTGGTCTCTCTGCCTCTATCCTTACCCCACTTTCAACCCCTTACAGTGTCTTTTCTACCCAGAAGCCAATGTGATCCTATTAAATATCTCACATTTATATCTCTCCTTTGTTCAGTCCTCGTCCCCATAGCTTCTCAAGTTACTGAGATTAACAGCAAAGTCTTAACAATGGCCTTACAGGACCCTTCACTCTCTGTCCAACTCTTGACTACATATGCTGTTACTATCCCTCTGCTCACTACACTCGGGTCATACAGCTAGTATGTTGTCTCTGAAGGATCCAGGAATGCTCCTGCCTTAGAGCCTTAGACTTTGCTGTTCTCCCTGCCTAGAGTACTCTTTCTCCAAATGACTATGGCTTGATCACTATTCTTCAAGACTCACATGTTACTTTTTTAGCAAGGCTTTCCTTGACTACCCATTTATTTATTTTTAGTTTATTTATTCATTTTGAGAAAGACAAAGCATGAGCAGGGGAGGGGCATAGAGGGAGAGAGAGAATCCCAATAAGGTTCTGTGCTGTCAGTGCAGAGCCTGACATGGGACTTGATCTTATGAACCATGAGATTATGACCTTAGCCGAAATCAAAAGTCCAAGAGTCAGACACTTAAACCGGCTGAGCCACCCAGGTGCCCCCTTGAGTTCCCATTTAAAACTGGAATCCCACTCAACTGCTTTTTATCCCCTAACTTCCTTTGTGGCTTTATTTGTCTCCATAGCACTTATTATCATTTTATAACAAACAATTTTACTTATTTGTTGTTATCATCTTCCCTCTACTAGAAGGTAAACAGCTTAAGGGCAAGTATTTTTATATTTTGTTCACTACTGTGTCCCCAGTGCCTAGAACAGGCTCAGAGTAGGTGATCAATAAGTATTTGTTGAAGCAATAAATGAATGAATTAGTTAATATCTTTCTACTCCCAGTCTAGGAAATTTTCTATTATACACATCCATCATTTCCATGAGGAAACATACATACAAAAATATCCTATACATTATGCTTTTTTATGTACTCATGTATGTATGTTATTTATATTTAAGTACACTATAAATTATTTACTAGATCATGCTTTTTTCATAGTAAATGCAGTGCTTTAACCATCAGTATAACTCTCTTCTACTCACCAAATTCTTATTTGCATTAGAATATTAAACCTATATGAATTGAAGATATAAAAATAATGATGAAGAGCTGCATTTAAAGTGCCTCTTTGTGATTACCCAAAGAATCAGAATTGAGTCAGGATATATTTTAGCTGCCAATAATGGAGACTTGCTTTTAGTCTGCCAGACATTAGTGTATCTACTGACCCAAGCCATATTTTTATGCATTATGTTTTTTGTTAACTGCCAGCGTGGTCCAGACATGTTTTGCAAGCATTTAAAGGACAGACTATGATCAATTAGGATACCCGACCTCAATGTGACCTTCATTTTTAGCTAATTATATGTTGATTGCTACTAATCAGCACCCAATTTGAAGTGAAAAAATTGGTCTGATAGATTGGGAGAGTAAAAAGCAGTAACTGTATTGTTTTTTAACAGCTCATTTGTGTCTGGGATGAAATTTGATGTGATTCTCTTTAACAAACTACATTTTGCCATTTTAATTATTTTCTTGTATATGTTGCATACACAGCATTTTTAATATGTAGTGTACATTGTATGTATGTATACTACATAATACAGAACTCATCATGGTCCCAACTCAGTAGTTCCTACTGTCATTTAGGCCTGTGAAAGCATTAGTACTTTCAGTGTTCATTTTAAAAATCCATTTAAATGTACCCAATGGGGGAACTAGTGAAGTTACCTTTCAAAGTCCTATAATTGTCAAAGTCTAAATGTCTGTAAAGTATCTCCCAATTTGTTAACAGTTTGTTCAGCTCAGCTCCGATCAGAATGAAATTTTGACATTTGCATTGATAATAAGCTTAGCCTTCTTCTAAAAGATATGAGCATGCTGGATGCTTTGAACGTCCCTAAACAGTTCTTCGCCTTTTGTAGAAAGATACCTGTGAAACTTCAGTATTTCATCTAGAACTGTGTGAGTGTGTGTATGAGAGAGACAGAGAGCCTATGTATGTATGAGAAACTGACAAAATGCCTACAGAGACATGAATGTAGAGACAGGTTGTTTGCCTTGTCAGAACTTCCAGAAGAAATTTAGACTGCTGCTACTACAAAACATTATTAACTGTGGGGTTTGAGGTATCCATTTACTTATTCACCTCCTACCTTAGCTGTGGGCCTGACACCAAAAATTTTTGTAGACACTAGAAACATGACCCAGCAGACAGGAAAGAGGTGTCAGCTCAGTAGCAGTGGATTGAGCTAGAATCTGACCAGTCAGGTTACCAAAGCACAGCAGGGAGATGGAGCAAGTCAGAGCTGAGAAGGCTTTCATAAGGAACAACTGGAGATGGAGGAGAGAACGAGGACTGCAACTTTCATGGTTAATAGGATCGTTGTTTTTTGTTTTTGTTTTTGTTTTTTGTTTGTTTTAACTACAAGCAAAAACAAAGTCAACAGACTGCATCTTCTTGGATTCTGCTTTCTCTCTGGAGTTTCTAATTGGATTTCAGTCATTCCACATCGGCTCTGTGGACTGCTAGCACAGTGATCTGGTTTGGCATTAATAGGCCCCCTAACTAAGTTCATTAATGTAAAATGATTGCATTGGTAACCTCTCTGTCCACATTTAACAGAGTGTTGGTTAAATGACTATGATAATGATTGCCTGCCACATAGCCCTAATTTTGTTAGTTTCTTACGGTAATAAATACTCATATTTTGAGAACTGTTGTTGATTATTCACTGTCACTGATAGTAATTAGTGGAATAAGTTATCAATATCTGGAGCATTTTTAATCATTATTTTATCTATATGTAGGAAAGGAAGCAAGATTCTAACCCTGAAAATGCATAAGCTACATAGGCAAAATTAATCTTGCATTATACTCTTATCTACTAACTGAGAGACTAATAAGAAAATATTTGTTAAAAGTCCATCACTGTCTTGTGGTAGTGGTGACATTAATCTACACATGATAAAATTGCATAGAACTGTATGCTCACACACACACACACACACACACACACGAGCGTGTGTAAACCTGGTGAAATCTAAAGGTTAGTGGATGTAACAATATCAATTTCCTGGTTGTGATATTGCTCTATAATTGTGCAAGTTACTACCATTGGGTGAAACTGGGTGAAAGGTATGTGGAATATATTATTTTTCACAGCTGCAAGTAGATCTATAATTATCTCAAAATCAGAAGTTAAAAACAGTTCCATCATTGTACAACATCTGATTTGTTTAACACAGATCATTACTGAAGGGCAAGGAGTAGAGAGTGATAACTAGTGCATGACATTTTATTTTTTACATAAATTAGAAAATTGATTTAAGTTTCTAAGTTTCTTTATAGTGGTGAATAACTTAGAAATCTAACCTTATGGATATTTCCTTGATTTGCTTAACTCAATTCAGTTCCCACCACTGTGTTCCTTTTCTTCATAGATCTGTGTCTCCAAGTGCCCAGAAAAATTTTTAACCTACATGGAAATACAATTTACGTACAGAACAAACAAAAACTATTGGACGTACTACAGCCAGTTCTGCAAGTCCACTTTTGTTAAGCCTGCAAAGGTATGTGGGTTTAAGCTTAAAGCTAGAGAAGAATTTAACTTTTGTTTCTATCTCAAGTGTAACATGAGCATTTGTAATGGACAAGCTCCCAAATCTTCTAAGAAATGCTTAGGTACTGTTCCATTAAAACACAAATGCACATGTACATACAAACATACATATACCATTTATAGTATATCATTTTGTAGGTTTGGGGTGTTAGGAAAGACTCGTTAAGTCTGGTAAGTTAGCTTTATTCCCCGAAACCAACAAATTCTCTACTTGAATGAAGTGTATGCTGTGAAGATCTAGGAGTTAATGTCATTTCATTTTATTAACGTCACCATTTCATTAATGTGGTGATGAAGATCCATGGCTACTTAGTAACAAGTAGCATTTTACTTTCAAACCCAATTTGATAATTATTCATTAAAAAGAACCCTCAAACCTTATCTAGATTTGAGACTTATAAAGGAATTCTAAAGCCTTATTATGTTAAGTGGTATTAATGGCTTCTTAATTAGAGAAGATACTGTTTTTCCAGAAACAAAATCCAAGACTTAGAGATTCAGAATGTGACTAAGACATAGATACATGCTTTCAAAGATGTGCCTTGGTTTCAGTGGGTCTGGTTTTATTATTGATTTGAATTACAGTTAGGAAATTTAAGAGTGTTTGTCAAAAAAAAGTATGGGTGTGTGACAATCCTAAAATCCCTCTTATTAGGAGAGTAGTTTGGAATAATGAGATAATTATGGAGTTAAATTTTTAAAGGACACAGTTTTTATACTGAAAATAAAAGTTGTCATTACACAGCCTTTGAAATGCTAACATACTCTCCCTTCCATTTTAGACTCTCACACAAGTTTTACTGGATGATGATTGTCCAATAGCGATTTTTCCAAGTAAACCATGTAAGTGGTTTTTACTTACCTTTGAACTCATAATATACCAAACAGTTATTTAATCCAGTTCCCTTATTTCACTATTGAAACCAAGAATAGTTGTATGACTGGCTTAGTGTCCCAGAGTTAATTAGGAAGAAGCCAAAGCTAAAGCCCATTGTCACTCCAGCCAGGGATATTTCCATTGGAGCTCTGTTAGTTTTGGGGTTTTGCTATGTCAACATACACAAAAAAAGATTGAAGATTGATTTTAAAAGCCTAATAAGATTGATTATTTGGTGCTCTGTGAGCACATGTAAGCATACAAGGATGTAATCTTGTACACTCGTGCCTGAAATCAGCCTAAGAATTTGTTCAGAAGTTGCCTCAGGAGTGAAAGTGGGACATACACTTGTCATATAATTTGAAATTTAAAATGTTTATGTATCTCCTAAATGAATCAATATTATGTTTTTAAGATTTATAAATTTTATTTAAAGTTTATATAAAATTTATCTAACTTTTTTAAAAAATGAAATAATCACTAATTTTCATTTCTAACAAATATAATCCTAACTACAAAGAAGAATATTTTTACATAAAGATGTCCGGCACAATGTTATCTGGAAGAAGCAAAAATAAAAAAAAAGAATAAAACACTCTGATATCCAAGAACAAGAATGTACTTAAATAAATTATGATGTATTCATTAAATGGAATATTTCAGAATTATTAAATATAAGTGTTGTATGTATACTATAATGTTAAATAAAATTTTATATGCATTATAATGACAAACATATATAATTAAAATAAACAACAACAACAAAAAACTATTCAAAGAAAAAGATCACAAAGAAATATGCCAAAATAGTAAGTGTTTTGGAGGTGGCAAAACTATGGGCATTCCTCTCTTCTTTCTTCTTTTTTTCTATTGAAGTACAAAGGTATCCTTTTCTATTGGAGTAGAAAGTCAGGTGCCATCGAAGTAGCTACCATCAAACACAATGTCTTACATGCCCCCCCATCCCTTTTCTTTGGGTCATTGAGGACCCTGAAGCAAGGTCTTGCAAGCAACTACATTTTGCCAGGAAGCCCCTGAGCAACAAGTGTCGGTAGCCAAGAACAATGTTACAAAAAGGTAAAAATGAATCATTAGTCATTGAAGATAAAATGGATATGAAAGTATAAAACATCCCTGCCCTTACAAGTAAAGATTGGTTAAATCACACAATATAAACTATATACTGGGGATTCAAAAATGAATAAAGCATAGTCCCTCACAGTATAGTAAAGGAGACATTATGGTAAACATTTCAATCAACTTGTATTCCCTCAATAGGGGACTAAGTATAGTACTTAATGGAATAGTATGCACCTAGTAAAATTTACTCATTTAAGAGGTTATAAAAGAAAATAAGTAATATTAAAAGAAAGAAACCAGGGAAAGCGCTGAATTTATTTTATGGTTATGACTCTCAAAAAAATTTCAAGTAGAAGAAAAACAGGAAGGAAATACATCTAAAATGTTAATAGAGTTCATTGTGGGTAGTAGGACTATGTCTTGTTTTGTATCTTCCTTCATATTTTCTCTACTTTCCAAATATAAAATGAGCACATTTAGTGATTGAAACTAACCGACTGGATGAAATTGCCCAGAAAAAGGTTAGGGGACTTTGTAGGTAGAAACAGTCATCTTTAAGGAGTGGAGAGGGGAAGAAAATACAGAAAGGCTGAAGGGAGGACAGGAGAGAATCTGGGAATGTAAGCCAAAGGAAGAGCATTTCAAAAGGCAGGAGTTGCCTACCATGTCAAAGACAGAAAAGTTAATTCAATAGCAAATAGTGCTGAGTTCCGTTATATACCAAGCACTGTACTAGATAATGGGTTCAAGCAAGATGAAGACTAAAAGATATGTGGAGGTTTTGGCAATTAGGAGACCATTGGGATCACTGGGAAGCCAGTTTCCTTGTAATGATGGGGGAAGAATGTGATTGGATTGAGAGGGAATAGAGGCAGCTGGTGGAGGCTACTATGTCAAATTTGCCAGGGAAGAACCAGAGAGAGATGTGGAGGATACTGAAGCAATGGGCCATGTTTTAAATGCTACAGAAGGTGGGTGTGGGTAGACAAGAGATCATTTTAAGACAGAAATGTCAGGAAAGGCTTGGGAAACACCTATTTCTTCTTTCCCTACATCAACTGCTTTAATATTTTCAAGTTTAAACTGCCTGCAAACCCATGCAAATCTGTGATGCTTCTTGTACCAAAAAATATAATAATGATCCATTTCTGATTTCTCTTCCCTCCTCATTTAAAATTGGGGTTTTGAAATATTTTTAGGAATACAGATAGGTAAAGAAACAAGGATTCTATTTAATCAAAATAAGTGCATAGAAGATTTAACAGTGAGGTAACTTCTCAGAAATTGTGGTGACAGTCCACGCTTTGTGTGGGGACCATTTTGATAGCTTTAGAATTTCTATTTCCAGCTCCTCCAAAAACCCTGTGAATGAGACAGCTGGAAGGGAGACAAATTATTAAGACCTCACAAATAAAAATTCAGTTGTCTTAATAGCCTAAAGTTTGAACTTGTTCTTCTTTCTTAAGGAACTGTTCACGAATCTCCAGTTTTCAAAGTTTCACTCAAGGAATATCTAGAATTTTTTTAATAAGAAAAAGTAAATTTAGTCATACAAGTAAATGAAGCCTTTTTATTAAAATGCTTTTACAATGTTAGATACGTTATCAATATTACTCTTTTAAAACCTGTGCTGTGCATCTTACTTATTGGCTGCTTGATGAATGTACCATGTGCAAAATAATCAACAAGTTTAGAGTGTAGCTTCTGATTGTGATCAAATTTTCTATCTATATCAGTCTTAGAACCATCAAAAGGCCTTCCTGATCATCAAGTAATGGGCGATTACCCATGTTGAGCAATTTATACATTATCCAGCAAAAATTTGATTGTAAAAGAAAGCTTAAGAAAAGGAGAACATCACATAGGAAGACGTAGAAAAGTGATTACCATAATTTTATTTTTTTACAGTTCTCCAGAGATGTTTCCCTGACTTCTCTACTAAAAATGGCACTCTCACAGTAGGAAATAAGACGACATTTGAAGATGGAAGTGGAAAGACAAGAAATGCTATAGAACTCAGGGCAGCTGCAAAGTATGTTTGTTTACATTTTTATTTTTAGTTTGGATGCATTCTGTTATCGTGCACAAGACTAAAGCTTCCATTAGGTTAAATGTTATAAAGGAAGAATTATGTATTATTATGAAATATACATGTCACTGTGGATTGGAGAAATTGGTGTATATTCATTAAGAAAAGCAGGTAAAGGAGAAACCAAAGAGAATTAGAAAGAGGAATGATGTTTTTCAAAATGGTTAAATCTTTCATTATTAACAGGTATAGAAATGAAACCTCAGTAAGCATATTGGAAGTCCTTAACATTATTTGTTGAATCAACACAATAAAAAAAAACATGCTTTTTAAATCACTATTTAAAAAAATGACTGAAATAATAAAACTGCCAGATGTTGTAAAGGGAAGAGGGTCTTAGGAAAGGCTGTTTCAGAACTATATCAATTTCTACGTACTAACTACAGTGAAGTCAATTTACTGTTTCCCTTGCTGTATGTATCATGATGTTTCAGGTTATTGGGGAATATAATTCCCTGCGTGCATCCATTCACGTGTGTGCACAAACACACAGAGTATCACTGCAAAGCTCAGTTGTTGAATTAAAGGTGAAAAATAAAGATATTCCAAAAATATATTTCTGTTCCTTGAAAGACTTCAGTAGTCCAAGTAGAATAGTGTAGGTCCTACATATTTAAAATGTCATAGCAACATGGATGGATTTCACAAATATAAAGCTTTGTGAAAGAAACCACAAAATAATAGTACAAGTACAGTTCCATTGATAGAAAAATTTAAAAATAAGCACAACTAAATTAAATTATACTGTGATGCCTATATAAGTGTTAAGACTAAAATGAAAACTAGGGAATTATTATCATAAAAGTCAGGATTGTGGTTACCTTAGGGGAAGGAGGGGTGTTGTAACTGGGGCACATGGGCAAAGGGGCAACAGGTTGTAGTTAAGTGTGTTCTCTTTGATAACTGATCAAACCAGACACTAATGATTTGTGGACTTCTCTGGATGTGCCCCATGGTACCTTCCTGCTGCACAGCTGTCAGAGGATTAGAAAAGGGAATTAAGGATGATGTTTATTCTTGACTCTATGGATTTTGTAAGTTAAAGGCTAATCTTATTTAAATTCATTTCTTATAGTGAGGTTTCTGCAATATTGAGGACATGTCATATACATTGAAAAGGATCTGTTCACCATTCTTGAATGTCACATTCTCTGTGTGTGTAGCTATAGCCACCTTTGTAGTCTACCAAAATGACATCTCACATATTGTTGTGGCTGGGGAAAGAGTGACTTTTGATAAATGATTTATAAAAATGTTTTGAACAGCAGCTTGCAAAACACTTTTTATCATAACATGAACATTTCTGTTTAGTGGTGATCAAAAAATAATTGATCTTTTCCTTCTTTGAATTCAGCCGTGTCAATAAAATACTTGATGCAAGGACAATTGGAATGAAAATATTTGAAGACTATGCAACAACTTGGTATTGGATTCTCCTGTAAGTGAAAACATTGGTTTCTTCTCCATCCCCAGCCTGATTTTGTCCTTGTAGAACTCTTTCTTCAAATTCCCCATCCATATTTGTGAATAAAAGGTTGACTCAAATCTTAGTTCCTGCCATTTTCTTTTTCACATAGGATGAAGATTTACCGGTGTTACAAAGGTTATAAGAATGTAAATTTGAACTCTATTCATTAAATTACCAATAAAAGTATAAACATACATATAATATACTTCAAGTCATGCAGGAACAACATCTGTAGTACATTTACTTCCTATCATATGCTACAGTGGATGTAGTCTTATTTCTCTGGTTCTATTTTCTCATTTATCTTTCCATTGCCCTCCAAAGGATCATTTTTATTTTTAAACACATCCTTTGCACGAAATGTTTGTTATTACCATTATCAAAGGTCACTGTAGTTATGCAGAACTGAAAAAAATGTATGAAGGGAGGAGGAGATTAAAAATTTGCAGACATATGATTTGCATTCCTGAAAGGTAAGGGGAAATGCAGTTACTCTACTGAAGCAGGTACATGTGTTTGGTATATTTAAGGCTGTGGTTACTATCTGGCTTTTATGACTTAAAAGCATATATGGTTCCCTCGTGATCAAAAAACAAAGAGAAGGGCGCCTGGTTGGTTCAGTCGGTTAAGCGTCTGACTTGAGCTCAGGTCATGATCTCACAGTTTGTAGTTTCAAGCCCCACATTGGCCTCTGTGTTGACAGCTCATAACCTGGAGCTTACTTCAGATTCTGTGTTTCCCTCTCTCTCTGCCGTCCTCTGCTCACCCTCTGTCTCTCTCTCAAAAATAAATAAACATTAAAAAAATTAAAGAAAAAAAAACAGAAAACTTTTTCAGATAATTATCAGGCCCTTTACAACCTGGTCCAACTAGTTTTCCAGATTCATCTCCACCCATGTTGCTTGGTTAATCCTATATTCTCAACACATCAAATAGCATGTGCATTTCTCAATTTTTGTGTCCTGGGCAACTCCATCTTCTTTAAAATGAGCTTTTGTGTAATTTATGAAGTCTTTCTTGACTTCTTCAGATATAGTTAATTTCTTTTCTTTCTGTGTTCCTCCTACCCACCTATCCACTGTGTGTGTGTTGCACACATGCGCGTACCTACACACACACACACACACACACACACACACACACACACATAGCTATCATCTGTATAGCATTGTATGTTATTTACCTGGTTCTTTTTCTCTGATAAACTCTGAACTCTTTACAGTGGTAACTCTAACTCACCTCCATTTTTCTAACTCCTCAGGCAGTTCTTGGAACATAGAAGATGCATAAAAAATGTGGGTTCAAGGAACAGTTCTATAACCACTAGGAAAATAAGAGAGAGAGATTTAACAATATGGTGCTTACTGAAGTCAAAATTGTAATGTGTGTAAAATACTAGTGACTAGTTTGTAGAGCTGTAAAACTAGATAGTGTTTTGAGAGTTTACTCACTTCAATGCTTTGTCTTAAACACAATAATTAGTATCAGTGTTTATCAGCATTTCAGAATATCTCTCCATAGCAGAGAGTATAGTCTATACTTGATAGGAGTTAAACTGGTTCCTCTATTGTCAGACTCAAATATTACTAGATAAGTTACACATTTCTTCTTTATTTTGGGCTTTTCAATTACTATCTGAAAAAAACTATGCATTATGGCAGACCTTCCTGTTCACCTCATTCCCAACACACAGTGAAACCCTATGTAGACACCACTCACACCACTAGGACCTAAATACTCCCTTTATTTCCAACTCTTTTGCTCTCCATCTATCTCATAAATATAAAGCCAAAGACTAATGTGCTGGCCCTTAGTTTATGCAGTTAGAATTTTATGAAGGAATTAAAAACAGAATAGACAGTTATATTTCATTTTTCTCCCTGATCTTTTTGAATATTTGCCTTGGACTATGTCATAGAATAATCCTTCAAACATATTGAATATTTAAGCATTAAATTATCTATTATTTAAAATTTTTTTGATATTTATTTTTGAGAGACAGAGCACGAGTAGGGGAGGGTCAGAGAGACAGAGACACAGAATCTGAAGCAGGCTCAAGGCACAGAGCCCAATGTGGGGCTTGAATTCATGGACCGTGAGATCATGACCTGAGCCAAAGTTGGACACTTAACCGACTGAGCCACCAAGGTGCCCCAAGTGTCTGTGATTTTAAAAGGGCATGGCTTGTATATAGAAAGAATATGCAAGAATATGACCTGAGAAGTTACTTTGATACAATGCTGTCATCTATCCAGTGACAACAATTATTAAGATTTTTTAAAAGATAATACTTGGAAGATGGTGGCATATGAGGATGCTGGCCTCACCTCATCCTGCTGATCACTTAGATTCCACCCACATCTGCCTAAATAACCCAGAAAACCGCCAGAAGACTAGAAGAACGGACTCTCCGGACCCAAGCATAGACAAGAGGCCCACGGAAGAGGGTAGGAAGGGTGGAGAGGAAGTGTGCACCACACGGACTGGCAGGAAGGAGCCGGGACGGTGGAGGAGCAACTCTCCCTGCAAGGCAGAGCTCCCAAGTCTGGCTTGCAAAAGGGGAGGGGTTGGACTGCGTGAGTTCTGACAGCCAGTGGGACTTAACATCTGGAATGTTAAAAGTCAACAGCTCTGCTCTCGGAGAGCAGGGAGGGTGAGAGGACACTGGGAGGGAGAGAGAGCCCTGGAAGACAGAGCTCAGCTTGAACAAAGGTGTTGGCAAGCACCATCTGCCTCTCCCACACCCCAGCCAAAATTCCAAAGGGAACCAGTTCCCATCACCGAACTTGCTTGTACCAGGCAAATGCCCAATGCTGTGCTTCTGTGGATCCAGGCCTCCCACGGGTCTGCTTCCCTCCCGGTGCTGCAGGACCCCTCCCAGAGGGGACCATCAATGGCAAAGGGAGCTAAGCCTGCCCCTCCCGCCCTGTGCACCTTGCAGATCCGCCCTAGCTAATACATCAGATCCCATCGAAGCAGCACCATAAGCCTGGCAGTATGCAATTAGCCCGGACAGGGGCCACACCACTCCACAGTGAGTCCTGCCCCTGGGAGAGGGGAAGATAAGGTACACACCAGTCTGACTATGGCCCCAGCAGTGGGCTGGGGGCAGACATCAGGTCTGACTGCGGCCCCACCCACCAACACAAGTTTCTCTGGAGAGCACAGGGGAAGTGCCCTGCAGTTTGGAGCCACCCCAGGCACTACCCAAAATATCGAAATGGAAGAATTCTTCTCAAAAGAAACTCCAGGAAGTAGCGACAGCTAACGAATTGATCAAAACTGATTTAAGCAATATGATGGAACAAGACTTTAGAATAATAGTCATAAAACTAATCACTGGGCTTGAAAAAAGCATAGAGGACAGCAGAGAATCTATTGCTACAGAGATCAAGGAACTAAAAAATAGTCATGAGGAGTTAAAAAATGATATAAGTGAGGTGCAAAATAAAATGGAGGTGGCCATAGCACAGATGGAAGAGGCAGAGGAGAGAATAGGTGAATTAGAAGATAAAATTATGGAAAAAGAGGAAGCTGAAAAAAGATTAAAAAAATCCAGGTGTATGAGGGGAGAATTAGAGAACTAAGTGATGCAATCAAACAGAACAATATCCGTATCATAGGAATTCCAGAAGAAGAAGAAAGAGAGAAAGGGGCTGAAGGTGTACTTGAACAAATCATAGCTGAAAACTTCCCTTATCTGGGGAAGGAAAAACGCATTGAAATGCAAGAGGCACAGAGAACTCCATTCAGATGTAACTTGAATCCATCTTCTGCACGACATATCATAGTGAAACTGGCAAATTACAAGGATAAAGGGAAAATTGTGAAGCAGCTAGAGATAAACAGGCTCTAAATTACAAAGGTAGACCCATAAGAGTAGTGGCAGACCTATATACTGAAACTTGGCAGGCCAGAAAGGAATGGCAGGAAATCTTCAATGTGATGAACCAAAAAAAAATATGCAGCCGAGAGTCCTTTATCCAGCAAGTCTGTCATTCTGAATAGAAAGGGAGATAAAGGTTTTCCCAAACAAACAAAAACTGAAGGAATTCATCACCACTAAACTAGCCCTACAAGAGATCCTAAGGGGAACTCTGTGAGTCAAATGTTGCAAGGACCACAAAGTAGCAGAGACAGCACTACAAGCATGAAACCTAGAGACATCACAATGACTCTAAACCCATATCTTTCCATAATAACACTGAATGTAAATGGACTAAACGCTCCAACCAAAAGACATAGGCTATCAGAATGGATAAAAAAAACAAGACCCATCTATTTTTTGTCTACAAGAGACTCATTTTGGACCTGAGGACACCTTCAGATTGAAAGTGAGGGGATGGAGAACGATCTATCATGCTACTGGAAGTCAAAAGAAAGCTGGAGTAGCCATACTTATATCAGACAAACTAGACTTTAAATGAAAGGTTGTAACAAGAGATGAAGAAGGGCATGATATAATAATTACAGGGTCTATCCATCAGGAAGAAATAACAATTATAAATGTCTATGCGCCAAATATGGGAGCCCCCAAATATATAAAACAATCACAAACATAAGCAGCCTTATTGATAAGAATGTGATAATTGCAGGGGACTTTAATACTCCACTTACAATGGGTAGATCATCTAGACACAGGATCAATAAAGAAATAAGGGCCCTGAATGATACATTGGATCAGATGGACTTGACAGATATATTTTGAACTCTGCATTCCAAAGCAACAGAATATACTTTCTTGAAACTTGAAATCAACCACAGGAAAAAGTCTGGAAAACCTCCAAAAGCATGGAAGTTAAAGAACACCCTACTAAAGAATGAATGGGTCAACCAGGCAATTATAGAAAAATTTTAAAAATATGCAAACAAATGAAAATGAAAATAGAACATTCCAAATGCTTTGGATGCAGCAAAGGCAGTCCTGAGAGGAAAATACATTGCAATCCAGGCCTATCTCAAGAAACAAGAAAAATCCAAAATATGAAACCTAATAGCATACCTAAAGGAAAGAGAAGCAGAACAGCAAAGACACCCTCAACCCAGCAGAAGAGAAATAATAAAGATCACAGCAGAAAACAATATAGAATCTAAAAAAAAAAACAGTAGAGCAGATCAATGAAACCAAGAGTTGGTTTTTTGAAAAAATAAACAAAATTGATAAATCTCTAGCCAGGCTTCTAAAAAAGAAAAGGGAGAGGACCGAAATAGATAAAATCATGAATGAAAATGGAATTATTACAACCAGTCTCTCAGAAATACAAACAATTATCAGGGAATACTATGAAAAATTATATGCCAAGAAACTGGACAACCTGGAAGAAATGGACAGATTCCTAAGCACCCACACACTTCCAAATCTCAAACAGGAAGAAATAGAAAATTTGAACAGACCCATAACCAGCGAAGAAACTGAATCAGTTATCAAAAACCTCCCAACAGGGGTGCCTGGGTGGCTCAGTCGGTTAAGCATCCGACTGCAGCTCAGGTCATGATCTCACAGTCCATGAGTTCGAGCCCCGCGTCAGGCTCTGTGCTGACAGCTCGGAGCCTGGAGCCTGTTTCGGATTCTGTGTCTCCCTCTCTCTCTCTGCCCCTCCCCTACTCATGCTCTGTCTCATGCTGTGTGTCTCAAAAATAAATAAAAACATTAAAAAAAAAAACCTCCCAACAAATAAGAGTCCATGACCAGATGGCTTCCCTGGGGAATTCTACCAGACATTTAAAGCAGAGATAATACTTATCCTTCTCAAGCTGTTCCACAAAATAGAAAGGGAAGGAAAACTTCCAGACTCATTCTATGAAGCCAACATTACTTTGATTCCCAAACCAGACAGAGACCCAGCAAAAAAAGAGAACTACAAGCCAATATCCCTGATGAATATGGATGCAAAAATTCTCAACAAGGTATTAGTAAATCGAATTCAACAGCATATAAAATGAATTATTCACCATGATCAAGTGGGATTCATTCCTGGGCTGCAGGGCTGGTTTAATATTCACAAATCAACCAATATGATACATCACATTAATGAAGGAAAGGATAAGAACCATATGATCCTGTCAATTGGTGCAGAAAAAGCATTTGACAAAATTCAGCATCCTTTCTTAATAAAAACCCTCGAGAAAGTCTGGATAGAAGGAACATACTTAAACATCATAAAAGCCATTTATGAAAAGCCCACAGCTAATATCATCCTCAATGGGGAAAAATAGAGCTTTTCCCCTGAGATCAGGACCACGACAGGGATGTCCACTCTCACTTCAGTTGTTTAACATAGTGTTGGAAGTGCTAGCATCAGCAATCAGACAACAAAGGGAAATCAAAGACGTCAACATTGGCAAAGATGAAGTCAAGCTTTCACGTTTGCAGATTACATGATACTATACATGAAAACCCAATAGACTCCACCAAAAGTCTGCTTGAACTGATACATGAATTCAGCAAAGTTGCAGGACACAAAATTAATCTACAGAAATCAGTTGCATTCTTATACGCTAATAATGAAGCAACAAAAAGACAAAGAAATGGATCCCATTCACAAATGCACCAAGAATCATAAAATACCTAGGAATAAACCAAACCAAAGATGTAAAAGACCTGTATGCTGAAAACTATAGAAAGCTTATGAAGGAAATTGAAGAAGAGACAAAGAAATGGAAAAACATTCTGTGCTCATGGATTGGAAGAATAAATATTGTTAAAAAATCAATACTACCCAAAGCCATCTACACATTCAATGCAGTCCCAATCAAAATTGCACCAGCATTCTTCTCGAAGCTAGAACAAGCAATCCTAAAATTTGTGTGGAACCACAAAAGACCCCGAATAGCAAAAGTAATTTTGAAGAAGAAGACCAAAGCAGGAGGCATCACAATCCCAGACTTTAGCCTCTACTACAAAGCTGTAAGCATCAAGACAGGATGGTATTGGCACAAAAACAGACACATAGACCAATGGAATAGAAGAGAGACTCCAGAACTGGACCCACAAAAGTATGGCCAATTAATCTTTGACAAAGCAGGAAAGAATATCCAATGGAAAAAAGACAGTCTCTTTAACAAATGGTGCTGGGAAAACTGGGCAGCAACATACAGAAGAATGAAACTAGACCACTTTCTTACACCAGTCACAAAAATAAACTCAAAATGGATACAGGACCTGAATGTGAGACAGGAAACCATCAAAACCCTAGAGGAGAAAGCAGGAAAAATCCTCTCTGACCTAAGCCGCAAGCAGTTTCCTACTTGACACATCTCCAAAAGCAAGGGAATTAAAAGCAAAAATGAACTATTGGGACCTCATGAAGATAAAAAGCTTCTGTGCTCCAAAGGAAACAATCAACAAAACTAAAAGGCAACCAATGGAATGGGAAGTTATTTGCAAATGACATATCAGACAAAGGGCTAGTATCCAAAATCTATAAAGAAGTCACCAAACTCCACACCTGAAAAACAAATAATCCAGTGAAGAAATGGGCAGAAGACATGAATAGACACTTCTCTAAAGAAGACATCCAGATGGCCAACAGGCACATGAAAAGATGCTCAACGTCACTCCTCATCAGGGAAATACAAATCAAAAGCACACTGTGATAACACCTCATGCCAGTGAGAGTGGCTAAAATGAACGAATCAGGGGACTATAGATGCTGGAGAGGATGTGGAGAAACGGGAACCCTCTTGCACTGTTGGTGGGAATGCAAACTGGTGCAGCCACTCTGGAAAATAGTGTGGAGGTTCCTCAAAAAATTCAAAATAGATCTACCCTATGACCCAGCAATAGCACTGCTAGGAATTTACCCAAGGGATACAGGAGTGCTGATGCATAGGGGCACTTGTATCCCAATGTTTATAGCAGCACTTTCAACAATAGCCACATTATGGAAAAGCCTAAATGCCCATCAACTGATGAATGGATAAAGAAATTGTGGTTTATATACACAATGGAATACTACGTGGCAATGAGAAAGAATGAAATATGGCCTTTTGTAGCAACGTGGATGGAACTGGAGAGTGTTATGCTAAGTGTAATAAGTCATACAGAGAAAGACAGATACCAGATGTTTTCACTCTTATGTGGATCCTGAGAAACTTAACAGAAGACCATGGGAGAGGAGAAGGAAAAAAAAAAAAAAGTTAGGGAGAGAGCCAAACCATAAGAGACTCTTAAAAACTGAGAATAAACTGAGGGTTGATGGATGATGGGAGGGAGGGGAAAGTGGGTGATGGGCAGTGAGGAGTGAGGAGGGCACCTGTTGGGATGAGCACTGGGTGTTGTATGGAAACCAATTTAACAATCAATATCATATTTAAAAAAATTCTTAAACAAAAAAAGATAATACTTAGAGACAATGAACTCAATAAATGTAACAAGCTGTGTTTCTATGTTTGGAAACTTAAAAAGAGCATCAGAGTTATCTTTTTAATGGAAGCATCATCCAAATTTCTACTCTTATGAGTTCTGTTTAATGAAAGTAACAAGAGGAACTCAATATGACTATAACCTGGATATATGGGTTGGATGGGGGAGAAGCATCTGTACTAGCTCAAACTCCAGGAAGAAATTAAAACAGAAAAAAAAAATAGTCATGCTGCTGATGGCTTGATAAAGTCGCATGGCCCAGGAGAGACAGAGGCCTTATCATGGCTCCATATAATGACCCATAGATCACTGGGGACCTGAAATATATGTCTGGTGATAGACATCACAAACTATTAGATAATTACACCATAATAGTGACTACAAAATCATGGGTTCAGGAACTATGTGAGGGCAATTATTTTTCTTTTCTGCCCTAAGACTGCTCTCTTGCTTCTAGATAGTTCTGTTACATAAGGTTTCCTCCCATCAGTCAAGAGGTAGACAGAACAGCACAAATTATCACGGATATGTTTTATGACTTAGTCAGATGTGTGGAAGGGAAAAATATGGCATGGGCAGCTGTGGCAGATAGGCCAAAACTGTGGATTGGAGGAATTGTTTTTTTCCTTGAATAATGGTTACTGCCAGACTTCAGCTTAGCCAGGTACACAAAGATTGACTCAGGTATGAAGTTCCTGATGGTCCTACTGTTTCATATAAAAGTCTTAATAGGAACTATTGTTTATGCATTTTAATATTATAAATGTTTCTATAGCTAGGTAAAATAAAGAGAATGATTTTGAATAGAAAAAAAAAGTGTTGTCTTGCTGTTAACATTATGTTATGTTTAGCACACGTGGCCTCCTTTATGTATTGTCTTCTATTTCCTCTAGTGGCCTGATTATCGCCATGTTCCTTAGTTGGATGTTTGTGATACTCCTGAGATACATAGCTGGATTACTCTTCTGGGTCTTCATGGTGGGTGTGATTGGAATTATAGGTTATGGTAAGTATCACTCCTTTTAAAATCACCAAATTTCAAAGTAGTCCTTTTCTTTTCATTATCAATTTATGGCCAGTATCAGTTACCAGAAAGCATTTTACTGGCAGTGAATTGAATTATTCTTTACTCCCCTACCCCTAAAGTGTTAAACTGAGAAAAATTATATTTTGCATATATTATTTCTATAACTTTTATCTTCTTTATCTTGAAAAAAAGTGCTGTCAAATGTTCTACTCTTTTTCCTTACTGACCTTTGGTTTCATGCCTCATAGTTATTAAGAAGGAGATAAAAAGAATACCTTTCAGGCTGATAAAAAATATTTCAGACAACTTATTTTATTCCTTTAAATTTTCTGTCTGGTCATAGGCTAGGTCTGCATAGTTACAGAAGTGTGATCTATTTTTCTCTTCGAACACAATACTTTTAACACAGGTACTGTCACACATTCTAATAATTGGCCCGTACTCCATAATGAGGCATCACCCTCTAGAGTCAAGTATTCTGAATTACACTCTTTGGGTGGAGGGTTACTGTACATAAAGGTTGAAATCTAATGAAAAACTCAGTCACCTCAAAAGCAGTACAGGTACAGTGTGAACACCAAAAAAGGCACTAAAGTCTCTCCCAAGGAACAATATAACACTTATGGCAGTTTCCTTTTAGTCTGCTAATACATATTTGGGTCAATATATGAATATTTGAGATGTTTCTATTCAAGTGATTTCCCCTACAATACCATTTGGATTGACAATGTAGTTTTATGGTAGCAGACACAAAAAATAGCAAAATTCTTATTTTTGTCACTCGAAGAAGAACTTCACACATAACCATATAAAAATGCAGTTGAATCTCCCAGTTCTGTGGTTAGCCTGAATTCTAATCCCAATTCCATAACCTGTAACTAAAGAACTTTGGAAAAGTTTCCTAATGATTGTAAGACCCAATAATGTTCCTTATTCGTAACCTTAGCACAATAATAGTATCTCCATCTTACAAGATTGTGAAGATTAAATGAGACAATGAATATAACGCTCTTAGACCAATACCTGGAAAACAGGAAACACTCAATATGTGTTGGTTTATTGTTACTGTCCTCCTCGTTATCCTCAATTGGTTTCTAGACAGTTGTTACGTCTCTGTAGGTATTCTTTATCTGCTCCTACTGTGCAGCTGCATGTGAAGAGGTGGGTCAGACTGGTGGAGGAATGTAAGAACTGATACCCCTTAATCGAAAAACTCCCAAGAAAGCTTTTTGAATTTTTTTTTTTAACGTTTATTTTATTTTTGAGACAGAGAGAGACAGAGCATGAACAGGGGAGGGGCAGAGAGAGCGGGAGACACAGAATCTGAAACAGGCTCCAGGCTCTGAGCTGTCAGCACAGAGCCCGACGCGGGGCTCGAACTCACGGACCGTGAGATCATGACCTGAGCCGAAGTCGAACGCTTAACCGACCAAGCCACCCAGGCGCCCCCCAAGAAAGCTTTTTGTTTAAAAGTCTTTTTTGTGTGTTTCGCTTAGCGCTCAAAATAAACTCTGCCCTCTACCACTAGAGTCTGGGCATGTGATTCAATCACTTTTATTGTCATCAAGAAGGGAAGGACAATAAAGTCTGGTATTGATTTCACTGACTTGTTTTAGGGAGCAAGAAAAATCCGAGTTTGGCAGTAGTGCCAGTTTGACAGTGGCAAGAGGGAGAAAGATTGTCAATATATCACAAGTGCAGGTGAAATAACCAATTTCAGCTCCCCGTTGACTCCCTAGGTGTAGTGCTAACTCAGCAATTAATGGTGTGGCAAATCAGCTTGAAACCATGCATTGAGTGGGGAAATGTCTAGTGAGACTGAGAAGTATAATATTACATATAACTGACCTCTGCTACTATCTTGGACAACTGACTTTCTCCACATCGTGGGAAACCAACCATTTGCTACTAATAGCCTATTTACGAAGGCAAACAACAATGTGGATGTGTCATACTAAGCAGAGAAAAAGCCAGGCTATTTGTGGGCAAGTGCCCTTAAACATCAGTGGAACAATTCTTACTGACCAGAACAAGTTAAGAGTTACATAGGAGAGACTATATAACTGGGGTTATAAGCATGAATTTGGAGATTGAAAAGGCACAATCCCAGGTTCATTGCATATTAACTGTGTGACCCTCTACAAGTACATAGTCTCTCTAATTTGTCGTGTCTTCAACTACACAATAGGACTCTTGAGTATTTTTTTCTTCAAATTTTTACTTAATTCTAATGAATTAACTAACATACAGTGCAATATTGGTTTCAGGAGTAGAATTCAGTGATTCATCGATTACATACAACACCCAGTGCTCATCATAACAAATGCCCTCCTTAATATCCATCACCCTTCTAGCCCATCCCCCACCCACCTCCCTCCATCAAACCTCAGTTTGTTCTCTATCTTTAATAGTCTCTTATGGTTTGTTCCTTTGCTCTCTGAGAATTTTTTTAAGATTTTTTTAGTGTTTATTTTTGAGAGAGAGAGACAGAGCATGGCAGGGGAGGGGCAGAAAGAGAGAGAGAGAGAGAGAGAGAGAGAGAGACCAAATCTGAAGCGGTCTCCAGGCTCTCAACACAGAGCCTGACATGGGGCTGGAACTCATGAACCATGAGATTATGACCTGAGCCGAAGTCAGACACTTAACCCGCTGAGCCATCCAGGCACCCCAGACTCTGAGTATTTTTTTAAAATAATGTACATATAGTGTTTAGCTGCTTAGCACATAATAATTGCTCAATAAACAATCTTGGTTTACACAGGAATGGATGTTGAATTTTGTCATGTGCTTTTTCTGCATCTATTAAGATGATCCAAACAATTTTTATCTTTTATTTCATTAATTTCATTAATGTGGCACATCACATTTATTGATTTGTGGGCGCTGAACTATCTTTGCATCCCTGGAATAAATCCCACTTGATCATGGTATATGATATTTTTAAAGTATTGTTTAATTCAGTTTGCTAATATTTTGTTGAGGATTTGTGCATCTAAGTTCATCAGGGATATTGGCCAATAATTTTTTTGTGGTGTCCTTGTCTGATTTTGGCATCAGAATAATACTGGCCTTGTAAAATGAGTTTAGAAATGTTTCCTACACTTCCATTTTTTGAAGGAGCTTGAGAAAGATGGTATTAATTCTTCTTTGAATTTTGGTAGAATCTACCCATGAAGCCATCTGGTCCTGGCCTGTTGTTTGTTGGGAGATTTTTGATACCGATTCATTTTTCTTACTAGTTTGGTCTGTTCAGATATTCTGTTTCATCATGTATCCATCTAGGTGGGTTGTATATTTCTAGGAATTTATTCATTTCTTCTAAGTTGTTGAATTTGTTGGCATATAATTTTTCTTAATATAGTTGACACTTGAGAACCATGGGTTTGCACTGCATGGGTACACTTAAATGAAAATTTTTAAAAAATCTTTATTTTTGAGAGAGAGAGAGAGAGAGAGAGAGAGAGGGAGGGAGAGGAGGAGAGGGGGGGGGAGAGAGAGAGAGAGAGAGAGAGAGAGAGAGAGAGAGAGAATATGAGTGGGGGAGGGGCAGAGGGTTAGGGGGAGAGAATCCCAAGCAGGCTCCACAATGTCAGCATGGAGCCTGAGGCAGGGCTCGAAGTCACTAACAGTGAGATCATGACCTGATCCAAAATCAATAGCTAGATGCTCAACCAACTGAGCCACACTGTGGCCCTCGGTTTTATATATGTGTATACATATATAAAAAAAACCTAGGTGCCCTCAGGTTTTATATATGTGTATACACACACACACACACACACACACACACACACACACACATATACAGTACTATAAACATATTTTCTTTTCCTTATGATTTTCTTTTTTTTTAACTTATTTATTTTGAGGGAGAGAGACAAAGTATGTATACACAAGCAGGGGAGGGGCAGAGAGAGAACGAGAGAGAAAATCCCAAATAGGCTGTCAGTGCAGAGCCTGATGCATGGCTTGAACCCACAGACCATGAGATCATGACTGGAGCCAAAATCAAGAGTCAGATACTTCACTGAGCCACCCAGGTGCCCCTCCTTACAATTTTCTTCATAATATTACTTTCCCTAGCTTACTTTATTATAAGAATATAGTACATAGTATATATAGCATACTAAATACTAAATGTTAATATTTAGTATTAACTGCTAATGGTATTAGTAAGGCTTCTGGTCAACTCTGGGATTTTAGTAGTTGAGTTTTGGGGGAGCCATGGCTTTTTGACTGCATCAGGGGTAGGCACCCCTAACCTTCATGTTGCTTAAGGATCTACTGTAGTCTTCTATGATCCTTTGTATTTCTTTGATATCAGTGATAACCTCTCCTCTTTCATTTCTGATTTTATTTATTTGAGTCCTCTCTTTTTTTGTTGGTGAGTCTAGCTAATACTTGTCCAGTTTGCTTATCTTTTCAAAGATCCAGCTCTCAGTTTCATTGATCTTCTATCTTTTTAGTTTCTATCACATTTATTTCTGCTCTAATCTTTTTTTTTCCCTTCTAACTTTGGGCTTCCTTTATTCTTTTTCTAGTTCCTTGAGTTCTAAAGTTAGGTTGTTTGAGACTTTTCTTGCTTCTTGAGATAAGCTGTGTCCTTATGAACTTCCCTCTTAGAACTGATTTTGCTGTATCCCACAAATTTTGGTATGTTATTTCTCCATTTTCATTTGTCTCAAGTACTTTTTATTCACCTTTTGATTTCTTCTTGGACCTATTGGTTGTTCAGTAGCATGTTGTTTAATCTCCACATATTTGTGAATTTTCCAGTTTTCCTCATGTAATTAATTTCTAGTTTCATACCACTGTGGCCAGAGAAGATGATCGATATAATTTCAGTTCTTTTAAATTTATTAAGATTTGTTTTGTGGTCTAACATATGATCTATCCTTGAAAATGTTCCATGTGCACTTGAGAAGAATGTGTATTGTGTTGTTTTGGATGGAATAGTCTGTTTATATCTGTTAAGTCCACCTGATCTAACATGTTGTTTAAAGCTGATGTTTCCTTACTGATTTTCTGTCTGGGAAATCTATCCATTTACAATCGCATTTAAAATTGCATCAGAAAAATAAAATACCTAGGAATAAATTTAACCAAGGAGGTTAAATACCTATGTATTGAAAACTACAAGACATTAATAAATAGATTAGAGAAGATACAAATAAATGGAAAGATATTCTGTGCTCATGGATTAGGAGAATAAATATTGTTGAGATCTGCATAATACCCAAAGTAATCTACAGATTTGTTGCAATTCCTATCAAAATTCCAATTACACTTTTAAAAGAAGTAGAACAAATAATCCTAAAATTTGTATGGAACCACAAAAAAATCCCCACAAAACCCAAAAAGTCAAAGCAGTCTTGAGAAAAGAGAACCAAACTGGAGGCATAATGTACCCTGGTTTCAAGCTATATTACAGAGCTATAGTAATTTTAAAAGTATGGTATTGGCATAAAAACAGACACATAGATCAGTGGAACAGAATAGAGAGCCCCAAAATAAGCCCACTCGTATATGGTCAGTTAATTTATGACAAAGGAGCCAAGATATACAATGGGAAAGGACAGTCTCTTCAACAAATTGTGTTGGAAAAACTGGACTACTTTCTTACACCTATATACAAAAATTTACTCAAAATGAATCTAAAGACTTGAATATAAGACCTGAAACCATAAAATTCCAGAAGAAAACAAAGGCAGTAAGCTCATTGACACAGGTCTTAGCAATGATTTTTGTTAACAGGATGTAAAAATCAAAAGCAATAAAAGCAAAAATAAATAAGTGAACCTACATAATCTAAAAAGATTCTACACAGCAAAGTAATCCCTCAACAAAATGAAAAAGCAACCTATTGAATGGGAGAAAATATTTGCAAATCAGATATCTGATAAGGGGGCTAATATAAAGGACTCACAAAACTCAGTAGCCAAAAAACCAAAAACAAAACAAACAAAACAAAATAAACAACAACAACAACAACAACAACAAAATTGTTTAAAAATGGCTGGAAGAGCTGACTAGACATTTTCCCAAAGAAGGTATACAGATGGCCAGCAGCTACATGGGAAGGTACTCAACATCGTTAATCATCAGGGAAATGCACATCAAAACCACAATAAGATAATACTTCACACATATTAGCAAAAAGAGAAGAAATAAGTGTTGGAAAGATGTAGAGCTAAAGGAACCCTTCTGCACAAGTTGGGAGGAAATGTAAATTGGTTCAGCCACCATGGAAAACAGTATGGAGATGCTTAAAAAAAATTAAAAATAGAACTACCATATGATTCAGCAATTCCGCATGTGGGTATTTACCTGAAGAAGATGAAAGCACCAACTCAAAAAGACATATGCATCTCCATGTTCATTGCAGCATTATTTACAATAGCTAAGATAGGAAACAACCTAAGTGTCCAACAATGGATGAATGGATAAAGAAATTGTTAAAAAAAAATGGATAAAAAAGAATGAAATATTGCCATTGCAACAACATAGATGAATCTGGAGGCTATTAAGTAAGTCTGAGAAAGACCAATACCACATGATTTTATGTATATATGGAATCTAAAAAACCAAACAAGCACAGAAACATACCCATAAATAGAACAAATTGGTAGTTGCCAGAAGTGAGGGAAGTGGGAAGATGGATGAAATCAGGGAAAGAAATTAAGAGGTACAAACTTCAAGTTATAAAGTAAGCCATGGGGATGCAAAGTACAGCACTGGGAATACAGTCAATAAAATTGTAATAACTATACGATGACAGATGGTAACTATACTTGCCATAGTAAACATTTTGTCATGTATAGAATTATTGAATCCCTACACCTGAAACTAATGTTATGTTGTAGGTGAACTACATTTTAATTAAAACTTAAAAATATAAAATTAAAAAAACAAGCTTGTACATACAGAGAACAGATGATATTTGCCAGAGGTGGAAGGTGGGGATGGTGGAGGGTGGAAAAAATTGGTGAAAGGAATATAAATTTATTTTAAATCATTAACCAAAAGAGACCTGCAGTTGCCATAATAGATTTTAGAATAAAAAGCATTATTATAGCTAGAAAGGATTGAATTTGCTTAAAAGATATACCAATTCTAAACATATATGCATCTAATGAAATAGATTCAAGATTCATAAACCATAAGGATAAATAAATCATAAAAAACTTGTATAAGTTATGAATCTCCCTTGGGAGATCTCTTCTTATTTTTTTATTAAGTTTATTTCTTTGGGAGAAACAGGACAGTGAAAGTAGGGGAGGGGCAGAGAGAGATGGAGAGAGAGAATCCCAAGAAGGCTCTGCACTGCCAGCATAGAACCCGATGTGGGGCTTGAACTCACGAAACTGAGATCATGACCTGAGCTGAAACTGAAAGCCAGACGCTTAACCGACTGAGCCATTCAGGTGCCCCAACTCTTGAGCGATTTCAACACATCTTTTTCTTACAACAAAAGAATAATCACAAAATTCAGAATAATTGTTCTTTGGCAGGGAGAGGCAGGGAGAGGATGAGATCTCAGAAGACAAAAATTTATTTTGCTTAATTAGAGCAAAATTAAGATTATAAAATCTTAAACTAGGTGATGCATCTATATGTGTTCATTTGACTACATAATTTTGTATGTATCAGATATTCCAAAAACATTTTTAAAGGAATTTTTTTTAATGTTTATTTATTTTTGAGAGACAGAGAGAGACAGCACGAGCGGGAGAGGGCAGAGAGAGAGAGGGAGACCCAGAATATGAAGCAGGCTCCAGGCTCTGAGCTGTCAGCACAGAGCCTGATACGGGGCTCAAACTCACCAGCGGTGAGATCATGACCTGAGCTGAAGTCGGACACTCAACCAACTGAGCCACCCAGGCGCCCCTCATTTTTAAAGGAATTTTTAAAAATTTTTTTAATGTTTATTTATTTTTGAAATAGAGACACAGCATGAACGGGGGAGGGTCAGAGAGAGAGGGAGACACAGAATCTGAAACAGGCTCCAGGCTCTGAGCAGTCAGCACAGAGCCCGACGCGGGGCTTGAACTCACGGACCGCGAGATCATGACCTGAGCCGAAGGCGGACGCTCAACCGACTGAGCCACCCAGGCGCCCAAGGAATTTTTAAAAATACACTGGGAAAGCAGGACCAGAAAGAGATTTGTCTTATATCTCTTTGAGAAACAAATGTCCATTCTAGTCTAGTCTTGCCTCTCTCCATGGACCTCACCCTCTTTCTTACCTGATATCTAGAAAACAACCTGTTAGTTTACAGTTGGGGTTTAAAAGGAAGTTTTCCTCATGGGTGCCTGGGTGGCTCAGTCAGGGAAGCAACTGACTTGATTTCGCCTCGGGTCATGATCTCATGGTTTGTGGGATTGAGCACCACATCGAGCTCTGCACTGACAGTGCAAAGCCTACTTGGCATTCTCTCTCTCCCTTACTCTCTGTCCCTCCCCTGCTTGCGTGTACTCTCTCTCTAAATAAATAAATAAATAAACTTTATTTTTTTTAAAGCAGTTTTTCCTATTATTGCCTGGACATTTCCAATGGACCTAATCCATACTCATTGGTCATAAAAATAAACTCATTAACTCTATTTTTTTATTCCCAATTTATCTACACTATGTAAAAAGTCATTATACAGTCTGAAATACAGTGTCTTGGGGAAATCTAGTCAGTCCATATTTGCTTTGCCTGGATACAATCTTTGATAAGACTATGCGTTAGATAATTCTATCAAGACATGACTTCACCTAAAATTTTTAATTCAAAAGCACTCCTTTTTCAACTTAAATCTTTTTTAAAAATTTGCTTTTTAAATAGATTGTATTATTTATGTGCTTCAAACTTCAAAAGGTATAAAGTTTATACAGTGAAATTTGCCTTCTCGTTTTACTCCTTGGTCAGTAAGTTTCCTTCTCTGGAAGTAAAAAATGTATTTCTGTGTATCCTTCCAGAGATACTTTATGTGTACACAAGAAAGTATATATAAAGATTGTTCTACTTCTTATATGAATTACAGCACACTTTTTATGTCATTTTGTGCCTTGTTGTTTTCACTTAACAAAATATCTCAGTGATCATTGAATATCAGTACACTTTCTCTTCTTTATATAAAAAGATAGTATTCTACTATACAAATATACCATAATTTACTTAGCCAGTCCCTGTCGATGGACACTGAGGTTGTTTCTAGTCAAAAGGACATATAAAGCCAGATGTTGCCACAGTGAGCCAGGCAAATACTGGTAACATTTATTTGAATACAACAGCACATTTAGAATATTAGGTTCACATAAAATGTTTACTCTGTAAATATGAATCTTGCCTTTGTAGATATGTGTGATGTGTATAGTTTATATTTCAGAAAATAACATTTTATATTAGTCTGTTTTTCTTTTCTTTTCAAGGAATAGGCCACTGTTACCAGGAATACTGCAATCTTCAGGGACAGCCAAATTCTCATCTAACTGTGTATGACATCGGGATTCAGACTGATATAAGCATGTACTTTCAACTGAAACAAACATGGTTCACATTTAGTGAGTGGATTTTAAAAACTGGTTTTGTTAAAGTTTTAATAATGAAGGGAAATCTTTTTTTTTTTTTTTTTGCCTAAAGGAAATCTTGGGTTGGTGTAACCTGTTAAATATACTTATCACTAATGTCATAAAAGTAAATGTGTCTATGATTTTACTAGCTACAGTAAATGGAAAAGTCATTGAGGGAAATTTATTATATAATCTAAGGAAATATTACCTTACAATGATCTCATGCTATTTGCCTTCAACTTAAAATGTTTTGGATGTGGATGTTTATAGCCATTAACTTGATATCCAAGAAAGGTGTTTTGAAAGGAAAAAAAGTTGGATTTTTCAAATTTGTTTTAAAAACAGAAAAAAAAACATTTTTTTTTCATAGCAAGACTTTTAAACTATTATAGGAATTGTAATAATAACTAACAAAATGAATTTACATTTTTGAAGTGTTCAGATTATTGAATTAGTTAAGGGTAAATTAAAAAAATTTTTACAGCAAGATGATTTCAGAGATCACTTTTATATTCCTAGAATGGTTTTTATCATATTCTTTCCACTTCACGGAGATTAATATTCTTTACTCAAGATTTAAAAATAATCTCTATTTACATGTTGCTTTAAAAGAAACTCTTCATATTATTTAAGTTAGAGCACCAGGCAAAGCATATTCCAAGAGGCCTGGTAAGAAACCCAGAGAGAGCCTCAGAGGGGAGTAATATCTTGATGGGGGCATCATAGGTCCAGGGGCCCCATCCCCATAATGTGAAAACTTGCTTTTGTCACTTCACCCGGAAGTCATCAGGTTTTCAAGGACAGGCCCATATCATGTCACCAGCCTTCCATTTTAGTTGTTTACACTAATAGGATACTCTTCCTGACCAGAATGCATACATATTCCATCTAGGACACTGCTTTCCTGGGATCAAGGCATGTGAGCAACAAAATTAATAATGAGAAGTTTTTTTTTTTGTTTTTTGTTTTTTGTTTTTTTTTTTTTTTTTTTTT